>NW_026516979.1:0-8578 GCF_025766255.1 Zychaea mexicana | reverse complement strand
TCGCGCAGTTGCTGGAGATCCTTGCGCTGGAGGATTCTCAAGAGGTGTTAAGCCAGCTGTTCGCGCTTGTCCATCAGGACAGCGATCTTCGCGGCTTGTACGAGGGTAAGTAACAGCCAAAATGTCAATTTTTTCCTGTCTGAAATGGGTTACGTGCTATAAGTTAGATACTAATAGAAATGCTTCTTTAAACAGGCAATTAAGCCCATTCCGTTCCTTGTTGTCCTCTCCCCTGGTGTTGTCGTCTTCTTTTTTTCCGCGTCTGTGCCGTCATTTTCCTGTCATCCCGCCATTTATGCCCGTCTATGCCTCCTATGCCCGTCTATGCCGTCTATGCCATCTATGCCTTCTGTTTCACCATGCGGTCGTTTGCTGTTCTGTTTCGTGCTGCGTAGTGACCTTATTCGGTCATCGTTTCTTTTTCTGTCTGGTGGGTTTGAGCTCATCGTTGTCGGGCGATCGTTTCTTTGTGCGTGCCTGTCGTTTGGGCGCGTTCTAGGGCTCTTGGTGAAGGTAACGTATCATGTATTTGTGGAAGCTTCCTAGTTTGGATGAGATGCTCATGATTAAATTTCATATCCAGTAGAGCGTATGTCTGGTTCTCGGCTTTGGTGGTCGTCTCGGCCACGGTGCTTTGGTGTGTCTGGCGGTCGCCGCCTTCGTCAGGCGATGGGGTGCGGCCCAGACATCTCAGTGGATGGTTTCTTGAGGTAAAGGCGGTTGGGGTTGGCATTGGCGCCGACACTGGCTGCAGCCACCGGGGGTGAAGGGGTTGGAGGGGGCACATGGGGACAACTCCGGTTGAGCCGGTGGTGGGGAGGTGAGCAACGCTTTGGTTGTGTAGGCAGCAGGAATCCACCATCGAGACACATGTACAGCGGCGGTTCTTGACAGCAAATGACAACCCAAGGTGTCATGCTTGTATGATTACGGTACGTACTATGCTTACGGCCATTTTTATAAGAAGAGGCTTACTAACTGATATACCCTCTTTCCTTTCCTTCTTCCCTTCTTCTTATCGCATTCAACACGGATGTGGTGTGAAGAAGGCGAAGAGGGGCCCAATATTAGGAATTTATTCCTCTCCCAAGGTTGTCATCCCAGTCAGTTCCAGCTCATGAAGATGGTGTTCCTGCGTAAGCCCTGGCAACCAGGGCAATGTTGCTCACCCAATCCCTGCCACCGAAGGCTCAACCGGAGTTGTCCTCGCCCTTTCCATATCCTGGATCCTCCACCGGCTGTAGTCAGTGTCACAGCCATGTTAGTCCAGCCTCAGCCTCCACCTTTGCCTCCGGATTCCGTGAAGCTGGGGTGTCCGGGTTGGGGTGTTCGGCCAGCGGTGTGGGTGGTACGCCGCGATGGAGAGCGTCAGCTTTCCAGGCTAGCCGAGTAAAAATTCGGGGTGTTGTGCGAATCCCGTCTTTGGCTTGATCACGTCGTCTCGTGTGGTCTTGGTGGATGATTCATGATGGTTATGCTGCTACAGGTGGCGTCATATTTCCACGCTAGCCGAGTAAAAAACTCCGGGACTTGCGAGAATCCCGTCTTTGGCTTGATCAGTCTCTTGACAACAGACTATCACGGTAATGGCGACGACAAACGGGCGCTCTTCCAAATTGGCTTACAAACAAGAACACGCGATACTCAATGAAACATGGATTGAGAAATTCCAGGTAAAGCAGCAAATTTATTGTCTGTTGGCGGCGCTATGGCGGCAAACTGATGCGGATATCTGTATTACTCAAACAGATCACGAAGATTACAGCATATGCATACAACAAGTGCATAGACGAAGCAGCTGCAAGGCCTAGCGAACAGGCTACTTTGGCATGACTCATTCGAGGTGAACATTATATCGGTGGCAAACACAGGCGACATGACCTTTTCGCGGATTATTTATATGCGGCATAAATCTCAAGCTTTTCAAGGACTTGTGCGAGACAACCTTAACCCAACAAATAAGCAATGTCAGCAATGTCAATTTCCGATATGATGGCAACAAAGCTGGGCACACCACAACTATTGGACCATATCAGCATCAAATCAATGAGATGGCAAAAAAAAACTGGATCTACTGTCTGCTCATGGCAACAAAGCAACAGGGGCTTGCCGCAACAACAACAACGCTCAATCAACAAAGGTGGTAACTTCAAATGGTGGCAATGGAGTACAAAAGGGCACATCATGGACGTTTGGCGACAGCACACATGACGGTTTGTCCGACGAATCAACATCATTCAACAAGACGACTACTTCTACGTATCGCTGCTTCTGGGGACAAAAAAAACCCAAAGAATCAAGGGAACAGTTTTCAATCAACGAAGGGAGCTGATTTATTATCTCCATGTACGACATGAACGTGATAATAATCAAACACAAGCGCAAGAGCGGCAAGAAACTAGGACGACATACAGCTCATTTGACAACATTTGCAGCGTTCATGATACGGGGCAGCACATTCGACTGGTTGAGTACATGAAATACGCAAATCGCCACTACGGTAACCCCGTCCTATCCGTTATTACGTTGCGGTGACAAGAAACTAAGCGACAATTTCAGCCCACAATCAATCATCAACTATTTTATTGTGATGGCAAAAAAAAAACAAGTGGCAACAAGATGCAATGGGCAACAAATTTCAGATCGCACACATGGACGAAATCGGCCCGCAGCAACTACGAGCGACAACAGGGCGCGATTGACACAAAAATGCGGGCTTGGCAACAACATAACAAGGGGCAGCAAAAACAAACCTTGACGACGTCTCGCAGATACTACAAATCCAATTTCGCATACATTCATTTGTCTGGGGCATATTCACCTTCACGCGTAGGCATAAGGCGAAATCATGGAGCGATGGCCTCTTAAGTGACTAAAGATGCGAGAGCAATGAACTATTGAAGGAGGCAGTTCCGAAAATGCAGCAAGCACACCTGGCTATTCGATTGGACAATGTTAAATTAGCAAGGCGACGGTACCCATATCAATCTCTTCTTCTTGGGACAGCAAAGGTGTGACGCGACAACTTTCAACTCAAAATGGAGCGTCATTCCAATGGCGGCAAGAACCATCAAGGACGACAAGTTCAACTGCTCAAACGAAACTGAAACGAATGCTCTTGGTGCTGAGGCAATTATCATGGCGGAAGATTAGCTTGCACAAGCCGCAATAAGTTATTGATGAGAGTCCTTACAGGTAAATACGTGATATCAAGCTAAAATATGAAAATTATGAAGCAATCAACAACACTTGGATCATGCGTACTTAACAAATTCTCTCTTGGTTAGGACGGTTGCACACGGTACTATGCGACGGTACCTTGAATATAGGCATACACATACGCTCTCACGGCATGCCAAAGGATAGCACAGAGGAGATAGCGAGATACGATACTTGCTACTCGCCGTTCACTATTCGACAATAACAAGAAAAACTTGTCCCCAGAGCTGTAGACAGTGGCTATCCACATCGAAATTGCAGTGGAATCGAGATAACGCCAAGCGTAGCAAACAGATCGTAGTATCTGTATTATGGTAAGAAGCAGTCTAAAGAAATGTAATTGTTACATTCGAATCATAACTAAGTAAAATTTCACTTAAATACAGTGTAGTAAACTATCTACGAAAACTTTCTTACAACGAAGCCCTGCTTCCCGGAAGTCCCGTACAAGTCTCCTCCGACAAATGACTGGTAAGTTAATGTCTAGGTAATGATAGCTCCCACAAACATGACAGATAAAAAAAAAGAAAAAAGAAAAGAAAAAGAAAAAGCAAAAAAAAAAGACAAAAAATACAAGCAACAAATGGCACAAGATCGGAAACTGAGGCGGAATCCATGCAACGAACCATACCATTGCCAAAACAAAGAAACACTATCTATGGTGCGAGACGCTTCAGTACTACATCAAAAGCCTACAGTAGCAGTACTTTGAAGCAAGGTTACGACGAGATGTATATCAACATTACATTATAAATCGGCATCGACACTACTGCAACACAATTCATCTTACAAAAATGACGCAATTGCGCAAGTAATACAAGACGAACATCCAATCAAGAATTTAAAAAAGCGTTACATTCAAAAGTAAAAGAAAAAAACAACATTCGATATCAAACTGAATACCAATGTAATCATCAAAGAAACCAACGGTAAGTAGAAGCAAAGATGATGCCGTGTTTAATCTTTACGACGAGATCATCAATAGCCAATATTAAAACACATCTATATATTTAGTCTAAACGAAAGCTAAATCAAATTTCGAACTCACAATCATTAAGAGTCACTATTACAACGCAAGAAACAAATGTAATCGGATCGAAGGCAATATCATCTCAGGAACGAGCGGTGCATGAATCCTACCATAATGCACCAACCCAGTGCGCCAAAGCAACTTAAAACATGTCACGCCTCACAAAATGAAGATATGGAAGAAAACCGAAACTGAAAGATTTTAAAAAGTTTATAAAAAAGAAAAAAAAAGAACAAGGGGCTATCATTACCGCAGATAAGAACTGACTAACATTTGTAGGACTGGAGATGAGGACATAATATTTCCTAGCAGTGGTATGTATATCTACTAGTGTATAGAAACATTTATTATTCGAATTACTTTGTGCAATAAATTTTATGCGTTCAATCAAATCGTACATCAAAATCTCAAAAGTGACATGCAAACAAGAGCATCTGCTACGTAGAGAGGTTGTTCACTAATAGATTACATGAGCGCGCCGAATTCCCATCATACCAGATCAAGATATACATACGTACCTGCGGAATAAAGGTATTAGTGTAACGTGGCTTTCATAACCTTTCAACTACGCATTATGTCACATGCTCCATCAAATAGATAGAGAGGGATTCACCCAAGACCACTGAGATGCTTACATAATAATTAAGGGCAGGAGAGACGGTAAAAAAGAGTAAGTTGGGATGTGTGATGAGATTACACATATTTTAATACATGATGTGTGCCTAAATGATATATTTGTATCATTATAACAGCATAGCCCTGCGATATACATAGTATATGTACATTGTGTCAGTCTCGCTTTTGCTATGCAACTAACGATTGTGATGTGTATAGCTCTCGTTAGATAGTAGTATCTGTATCAGAAAATGTAACTTATATGTATGCCGTAGCTTCTCCTGATAGCTTGTACTGTATGCGACTAGGCTGCTAAGCAGTGTATGCATTGTTTATGAGATGAGTAATAAATGGCCCTTGTATGTTACATAGCCCATGTTCCATAATTGCAATTCTCCAGAATCAAAGTTGCCTGCTTATCATATGTATGCAATAAAATCTATTATGAGGTTCACCCTCTCTTTCTTTCTACATGGCACCCTTCCAAAGATATAAGATTCATGTATTTCCAATGATTCAAGCTCAGGAAAGTTTTTATGTACGTCTATACCTGCTTCTTGTTTATCTTCAAGCCACTAGCCCAAAATCTATTCCATGGACACGTCGCCTTGGAGATTGGCATGCTTGTTCTTATCCTGCCCATGTTTTTTGCTTGGATAACACTATTGAAATGGGCAAAGGCAAAACTACTTATTATAATCAGAGAGTCGGACGGTCTATTGGAATGACGTCTGACAACCATTACAAATATCTTTTAATAATTTCCACGGGCGTAGGAAAAAGCGGGATAACTCTCACCCCGCTACAATGGATTCGATCAAACCAGTGCCGAGCACAATGGCGTCGAAATCAGTTTCGTCGAGTAGTTGAGGGTTTTCTTTTGACATTGACAAGGAAAAGTACACGTCCCAGGTTAGGTTTAGGCGGAAACAAAAAAGGATTATTAAAAGGGGAAACGTGGACTTTGGAATATATAGTTCGTTTCCTTGACAACAACGAAAGCTCACCATATCGAACCTCTCCCGTTGTTGCCTCTCGGGACTCATTACTTTAACATTTGAATAACATTGGCCGGTGCTTGCCAGTTTGAATCAGTTGGCAAAAATTCTGGATGGCTCTGCCGCCAACAAATAAGCAGAATATCGCCCCTAACTTTCATCCGTACAAATCATTCACTATGAGACGATGCCGTGAAAAAGTGGATTAAAAACATGTTTTCAAGGTTATCCATATCGACAAGATTACTCATCAGCAGTTCAGAAGGCAAAAAGACACAATAGTTTATTCGTACATCGACATACACTGTTTTTTTTCAATCATAGCTGTTTCTCATAATGATAATGCAATTTGCCAAACTATCAAGCGTTTCCGCCTATTATTGACTTACCATGATGCCTCTTATCGTTGGTCAAGATAAACTGTCACCCGACATGCTGTCGCCACAAACTTTTGTATTTCCTTTCTATGGCAACGCGTAACACAGCCAAGGATCATCTGTCAACACTCCCTAGCGATATACAACACATAGTTTTCAGTCATTTGACTTTTAAGGAACGATGGCATTATGCCTCTGTATGCAACGATTGGCGCTCTGCGATTTTGGAATGGCAGGGCATGTGGGAAAGTTTGTCAATGGACGATGGGCACAACATCGTACCTGACCTCCTCCCGTATCGATCGTGCATCCGTGGATCTGTTGTAAAACAAATACGCGTGCAAGCCAGCTATGACAGAGATCATTCGACAGCTGTAATTAATTTCTTAACCGATCTGAATTGCGACGCGATTGAAGAAGGTACGTATAACAACATAACGGTTGCTACATAATAACACTAAAAACTTTTGACAAAGTTAAAATATGCTCCAGCCTTGTAAAACAGTCAGATTTCCTAAAGTTAATTGGTATATGTGGCAGCACACTTACCCGCGTTTCTATCGCACACGACGAAGAGGACCAGACCAATACTACCCCTGACATGATACTGTGTTATTGCCCGAACCTTCGCCATCTGTCCTACTATGGTTTCGTATATGGCGGTGAACAAAATAAACCACAGTTGGCGCCATCGTTCAAACACCAGCATCTCGTGGACTTGAGTTTAGAGTTTTGTAACATTGATAAGGAAGGCAGCTTTGATCCGTTACCGTTCCTGAGAACAGCAACAAATCTCCAGCGACTCTCCTTGTGCCTGTGTAATATCGTAGCAACTGGCCATTCGCTTCCGTCGCTTTTACGTGAGCATTGTCCAAAACTTGTATCTCTTTTCCTCGCCGGTTATGGGGATGGTGGAACACTCGACCAGGCAGCATACGACCAGTGCGAATGGAAGTCGAAAACAGTGAAAAACCTCTCAACTACCAAACCTATATCTTCTTCTTTGGAGCGACTTGCTTTGCACGATTCGCAAGATTTCTATAATGGATCGCAAGACCTTCTTTGTGCGATTGCAAGAGATTACCGAGAAAGCTTAAAGTTTTTAGATCTTAAAGGAGCCACACTCACATCTGAAAGTGTTTTCGGACGATTATCAGTACTCGTTTTCCCTTCCCTTAAACGCCAATCGACAACGAGTCTTCTTTGACGAAATTATGTCAATTCTTCAAACACTCCGTTCCAAACCTTACGCATCTTTGTCTTCATGATAAACACGATTGCATTGACGATACAGTATTGGAAGCCATCGGTATTGGCGCCAAATCTTTGGAAACACTAGAGCTCAACTCCTGTGTAAGCATCACTGCTGATGCGCTAGCAAAGCTCTTGACGGTGTTATTAGCGACAACAAATCAGCAGACGGCACCACTACTACGTTCAATAAAGTTCAACCAGGTCCCAGCAGCTGTGACACCTCAAGTCTTGGACGTGATCGCTGAAAAGTCGATGAACTCGAATTCGACACATGCATCGATGCCGGTCGTCTTAAAAGGAAACGGCGGTATAATGGATCCGTTTCAGATTTGCAGCTGTAATAGATCATTCAGACAAAAGCGATACTGCTCTGGAACAGATTTTGGAAAAACTTGACCAAAAAGCCAAACCATGGTCTGTATTTTTGCTCTCACACCCTTTTAAAATCATCACACATACCATTATCAGAAAACTTCAAAGCAAATGATATATGTATAGTAGCGGTAGCGTCAACAATATCTCCCTCTTTCTCTCCTTGTATCCCTTTCGCTCCTTTTGGATCTTCGCTTGAATTCTCGTTAGGACAGTTTCCTTCAAATACATAAGGTGCATAAGATTTCTGTTTTTAAGAGACTAATGTGATCATGAAGGCGTCGCATATACCAAACAATTGTAATTCTAGGGCATTGGTTACTATACACCCCTTAGAGTATACGTAGCCTGTAATGAATCTTGGAGACTGACGTGTGGAAACCATTAAAGTTTTTATATATGCTGAACACGTGTGTGTAATAAATGTAAGTCTTCTATCATCTTTAAATAACGCGGTAGCACGAACGAACATACTAGCCGCATGATATAAGATCAATGGTATTAACCACGAACTTGAGCTGTGCTCCGTCGTCACCCCCCACAAGATAGAATGCGCCCGGTGTCTCAATATTATCAGTATGTCGTCAACGGTGACCAATTTGTTGCCGTCCACACGCACAAAAATGCACAGAATATAGTGTGGTCGTCAGTCGATGAAATACACTCAGTGAATCCGATTTTTTGGGCTATGTCTTTTGCGGATCCTCACTTTT
>NW_026516978.1:0-8700 GCF_025766255.1 Zychaea mexicana | reverse complement strand
TTTAGGGTATTTAGCATGTTTCTAATCTCATCCTAACATTACAGAAGCAAGCTTGGATCGCACTTTGTTGGTTACTCTGCATGCAATGCTTCAGCAACACAATCGCCATGCACAAACGTTTCGTACAGCAGCTGAACGTCTACGTGAAACGCCTGCTGTAAACCTGAATATTCGTATCTTGGGGGATCAACGCCGTGGTAGACAATATGCAGCCCCTACTGCTGATGAAATTGCTGTTCTTATTGTTGACAATCCAGGCGAAGAACCTGCATACCGCGATGTTGTTTTGTTCCGTGATGATGGCAGAATGGAGAGCATAAATGAGACGAACAGTCTATACGACCCTCTTCATTATGTTTTAATGTTTCCGAACGGGGAGACTGGATGGAGTGAAGGAATCTCCCTTCGTGGTCGTCAGCATGTGCCAGCCGAGCCGGGCGAGCAACGCCATGGTCGTCAAGGAACTGTTTCCGTTCGTCAATTTTATGCCCATCGAATCCAAGAACGCGATGCATCTCTATTGCATTTATACGAGCGGCTCTGGCATCAGTTCATCGTCGATATGTATGCGAAGATTGAGCATCGACGTATGCACTATTATCGAACCAACCAGAGACAATTGCGCGTTGAGCTGTACAACGGAATGGCCGATGCACTTCAGCAAGATGTGGGAGATGATAATACCGAACTAGCCCAGAACTTGGGACGCCGTGTTATTCTTCCTTCTTCTCACACTGGCAGCCCACGGTAGGTTATTAGTATCAAACAGCATAAGTTCAGTAGGGGTTTATGTAGGATCTAGAGCGATTGAGTGTGAAGTCAGTAAACATCGCAGATTGCTTATTCAATATTTTCATGGAAAAAAGGTATATGCAACAACTTTATCAGGATGCAATGGCGATCGTCCGCCATGTCGGAAAACCGGACCTTTTCATTACCGTAACATGTAATCCTGAGTGGCCTGAAATCAGGGAAGCTCTGGCTCCTAACCGTCAGCAGCCGTCTGATCGCCCTGATTTGGTTGCCCGTGTTTTTTCAAAAAAGCTTAAAGTCATTATGGCAGATCTCAAAGATCGACATGTTCTCGGAAATGTTCTTGCGTGGGTTCAAGTTGTTGAATTCCAAAAACGCGGCCTTCCCTATGCACACATTATTTTGATATTGCATGAAGATTCGAAAAAACGCACCGTTGGAGACGTCGATGATATTGTTTCGGCTGAAATCCCGGATCCACACCGTTATCCACAGGCGTATGCCACAGTTACCCGCAACATGATTCACACACCCTGTAGTCCTCAACTTAATTCGCGTGCTCGATGCATGACTAATGGCTCATGCTCAATAAGATACCCAAAACCTTTCGCCAATGAAACTCGCTTCGATGAAAACGGCAACTTGACCTATCGTCGCAGAAACATGCCAGATCGCACGATCGAAAAAACAATCAATGGTACAACTTACCAAGTCCGCAATCAGTGGGTTGTTCCGTATAATCTCTACCTCACCACTAAGTACAACGCCCATATAAACGTCGAAATATGCGCAAGCAACAAGGCTGTAAAGTATTTATATAAATACGTTTACAAAGGTCCCGACCGCGCTCAAGTCGCTATAGGCGCTCAAAACACTACAACACAAGCCGCACAATCCGCACAATCCGCTCCGGAGGTCCACGACGAGATCCAAGCTTACCTCAATGTTCGCTATGTTTCTGCAGCAGAGAGTTGCTGGCGTATCTATGAAAAGGATATGCAAGATCACTTCCCTGCTGTCAAGCGCTTGGATATTCATTTGCCTTTGGAGGAGCCAGTGTACTTTCATGCAGACGCGAATGTTAGAGATCTGCAACGTTCGGCACGCAACAGAAGTTCTACATTGACAGATTGGTTTGCTTTAAACCGACGTGATCCCGATGCTCGCCAGTACCTTTATGTCGACATATATTCAGCATATACACATAACAGACAACGTGGGTGGCATCGTCGTGGGAGAGCGCACAATCGTGGTATTGCCCCAGTATCCCGCATGTACTTTGTACAGCCACGGGACTTGGAAAAGTATAGCTTGCGCCTATTGTTGTTGCATGTTCGCGGTGCTACCAGTTTTGAAGACATACGTACCTTTGAAGGAACACAATACCCTACTTTCAAAGCTGCAGCGCAAGCCCGTGGCTTACTACAAGATGACGATGAGTGGGACAGATGCTTTGCTGAGGCTGCTGAAGTCACTACATCAGCATCAAGGCTTCGTGACCTATTCGCCGTTATCCTTGCGTTCTGTGATATTGTTTCGCCTGGTGAGCTGTGGATTAGGTATATCGATGTAATTGCTGCCGACTTCCTCGAGCATCGTCGCCGCCAAGTACAGCTTGAATCCGGTCAACAGCACGTCGAGCTTTTAGATGACGATGTTGCAGCAGCACATTTACGCGCACTAGAGGAATTAGCATCTATGCTACCTCAGTATGGGCGCTCATTGATCGAATTCGCGGACATGCCACAGCTACCAATGTTAGAACAGGAGAATCGCCAGCACACTTACGATAGACTTTTGGCTCAAGAAACACGATATAATCGCGTTCAGCTCCGTGATGTCGTAAGGCGTGCAGAAGATGACTTTAACGAGGCACAAACACATGCCTACGATCAAATTATCCAAGCAATTCAAGACAGCCAAAATCCTTCTGTAGTAGTACCAGAGCGCGGTCGAGTTTTTTTCCTTGATGGACCAGGTGGCACAGGAAAAACGTTTGTCTATAACGCATTATTAGCAAACGTTCGAGCTGAGGATGGAATTGCCATACCCGTTGCTTCTTCCGGTATTGCTGCAACTCTGCTACGTGGCGGTCGTACAGCACATATGGTGCACACACCTTATAATGCACAATTTTGAAATTTGTTTCAATTTCGAGTTTTCAGATTCCGCTTCTATATATGGTAGTTTTTAATCATCAATGCCTACTTTCCAATGGGAGCTTGCAATTTTGGTTATGAATATCCTCACTTCTTCATCTTCTGCCCAGGCATCCTCTCCCTTTACTTATATGCTTCTATATAATAAAACCATCTTTTGTAATATCTACGAATCTTTGTGGGGTTATTGGGGGAAAAGCTTAGTCTAAAGCAATAGGAAGGTGTTTCTGAAGGCCAGCAGAGGAGTTGTCGCACATTCCTCATATGCAGCTGCAATTGCTCCATTATAGTGATGAAGTTACCAATTTCTGTTCAATTGTGCTTTTTAGCAGCTTTCTTTTGATCTTTAGGACGAGGTATAGTGGAGAAATTGTGTGGAATATGCATGAGAAGGCAAAGCAAACATGAACCTAAGTTAGTAGCCAGTCGTAAGTGGCTTTGAACCGCTTAAATATTTTACCCATAAGGCTAAACTTGATTTCCGCTTGCTTAAGTATAATCCTATATGTTTCAATTTGCTATCCCTCAGCCAAAAGTGACCAACTTCAGAAGCCTTTAACTTTTTTTAAAGAAGCAAGAACTCAAATCTAATCCACAAATATTGTTTTTTAAGGTCTAAAAAACATAAGTAGCCGCTTCTTTTTTTATTTTAAGGTGACATTAAAAAGTAGTAGGGATTCAAAGATTACCCAAAAATTTGCGGATTATAAGGTGCTTGCACCATAGTCGTTTCGGGCTTCCTCTGGATCTCGATAGTGACACTGTCTGTTCTATTCGAGTTCAAAGTCCTCAAGCCCGAATACTTCGACAAGCACAACTTATCATCTGGGATGAAGCACCAATGTGCCATAAATTTGCTTTCGAGCCAGTTGACTGACTGTTCAAGGAAATCATGGCTGTCACTAATCGTCGTTTACAGCGTATCCCATTCGGTGGAAAGACTATCGTTATTGGTGGCGACTTTCGTCAAACTTTACCAGTAGTTACTAAAGGCACCAAACCTGACATCCTCGATGCTTCTTTGACTAACTCCTACCTTTTCCGCAACAATATTGTCCGCGTGCTCCGTCTTACCCAAAATATGCGTGTTCACTAAAGCTCTGATCCAGCAATTGCCCGTGAACTTCAGCAATTCGCCGATTACCTTTTGCGTTTGGGTGAAGGACATGAGCCCGGTACATCCATTGCTGGCTCAGACGCTACAACAATCACCTTGCCTCCAGAATCCAGCGACATCACCGCCAGCCTGACAACAGTAGTTCGCGCAGCTTATTTTGACTTAGAGGAACAGTACACCAGTCGCGACTATATGACAGGCTGTGCTATTTTAGCCCCTTATAATGACCATGTCCGCGCCCTGAATAATGCTGCACTGAGTATCTTCCCTGGAGAAACGCGCGAGTATCTTTCGTCTGACAGAATCGTCGACTCCGAAGCATTTGAGGCAACTCACCCGCCAGAATACTTACATACGATCACCTTAAGCAATTATCCACCTCACAGACTTTCCCTCAAACGACATCAACCTATCATGCTCCTTCTAACATCAATCCTCAAAAGGGTCTTTGCAACGGAACGCGATTGATATGTCGAAATTTTTTACCACATGTTCTTGAGGCTGAAATTGCCCAAGGAGATTTTGCAGGTACATATAATCTGCTTTCAAGTTTTTTTTATTGCGTTGTCAGTACGGTTTTTTTCTTAACACTGTTATTTAGGTGAAATCGTGTACATTCCCCGTATCAGCTTATATTCTAAGGAAACTGATCTTCCATTTAAATTGTGCCGTCATCGATTTCCTGTGGTTCCTGCCTTCGCAATGACAATCAACAAGTCGCAAGGTCAAACCCTCAGTAGAGCAGTACTGTGCTTATTTAAGCCAGTTTTTGCACATGGCCAGCTATATGTAGCATTCTCCCGCGTACGCTCACCCCAGAATCTTACAATCTGTCTTCTCCCTCCCGAACCACCTACAGCACAATCTGCTCCCACTACGCTTAACATCGTTCACAGAGAAGCTTTGACAACTCTATCTACCTAACCTCAGTCATATAATAACGGCCTTCCTTATCACCTAAAACCCTCTTCGTTCCCTATCAACATCACTATATAGATTTCTTTTCCGTCTCTCTCTTTTTTTATTGTACATAACATTACACAGAATGCTTTTCATTCAACCTGTGAGATAGTGATAACGAAGTAGGGTTTCGGGTTTTAGGGATATCTTGACCATGCTTTAATAGTGATATCGTGTATATATTCTGATACAGCCTCTGCTCCAAAACGACTGATTCAGCCTTGCTCTGGGCAGCCACTGGGGGGTTTGGGGGGCTTGGCCCCCAATAAAGGGGGTCTGGGGGAAGCCCCCAGCGAGCTGCCGAGCCGTAGCTCCAGAGGTGTTGACCCGAAGCGAAGCGGAGGGGCTCAACACCGTAGGTGCGAAGGCGACAAAGGCTCGTAATATTTAATATCAGATGTTTGAAAAGCAGATCTATTGTTATTAAATCTATCAAATTTAGATGCTAAAACAGAAAAATGATTTTCAATTGATGACCTAAATGAACCGGAATGAGCCGCACTATCACATGCTGTGCATGAGTAGAGTGTTTACTACAGTTATGATTTCAATGTTGATGATGAATAGACAAACTTACTGCTCCTGAGTACAGGTGAGGCCAAATTCCAACATTACATCTTCCACAACAACACCCGAAGGTAAGACCCATTTCGAGTCATCCTTCATCTTTGCATGTTTTTCACGAAATTCTTTCTATTTGCCTCGGTCACCGGTGCTGCTATATTGGTACTAGAGTTCGAGTCTGACTGAGGGGGTTAATCCTTAACTGTAAAACCTTACAAGGTTTTATTAATTAAGGATATATCATTGTTTAAACATATATATGAAAAAATAAAAAATTAGATTATAATTTTTTTATTTTTTAAACGTTTGGTTTTGTATAAACCTTTTTAAACCTTTTAAAGAGTTATATCCTTTTATAAATAATTTAACACAGGCTAGGAGGTACGACGACGCCCAGTTCAATAAAAAATCAACGAAGTTAGATTTTTTTTAGAACGCTTGACAGTATAATGAATAATAAATAAATTAGTGGTTTACCACATAAATTATTATTATGAATTAATACTCTGAGCACTATTTTCATCCAAACCAGCCGAAGCCAAAGATGATGCTGATGGTCGGAAAGACGGAAGGTTTTTGATCTTTGGAAGAAAAAGAGAACAAACTTAGAGAGCGACACTGCAAGTAAAACACGTCAAAGTCGTACCTTTAAGGCATCAAGGGCGAGTCGAGCCCCAATTTGGTTTCTTTTGCATCATAACCAGGCTAGGATCTACGCCATAATACTTGGTCTTGAACACTACTATGTAACGCTTGGTCCAAACACTCGCCAAGTCTTCACTACTGCTCACATGCTTAACAATATACTCCACATGTTTCGACACGAAGTCGAAAAGCGACGAGCACTCGCTGTTGACATCGAAGTAATTTTCGAAAACTTTACAATGAACAAGAAGTCAGTTTATGCCGTCATTCTGTTTCCATAGAGATTGTTACCTTGGTAATGGGAGGGTGGGTTGCTTGTTGACATTTCGAATACCTTGGCAACTGTAAACGAGACAACTGACTGTGGCAGCATTTGCCTCTCGTGTAGTAACTTGAAAATGTGTGACGTTGATTCTGATGTTCACCTATTGGGACATTGCATACTATTTAGTTACATTAGTCATGCATCATAATAAAGGATGTCTCTCTTCCCCTTTTCTCTCTCTTGACTCGGCTCAGTCAAGTGGTTGCTCTGTATGTGAAGGTGCTAGAGGGTCCACCGCATTAATGGCTTCGGTTCAAGCAATTAACAGTCTTTGTCATTAATTAGTTTTCATCAACACTGTATATATCTCTCTCGCTGTATTTCAGTCGTTCTTCGCTGTACATTAATCTATACATCGCTGCTCAGCAGTCGTTATTATCACTGTCCAGTTCTAGGCTAGTTATGGATCAGTTGTTTTATTTTGTTGTCTATCATCCCCAATTCATATGGGAATTACAAAAATTGACCTCATGCATGACAATTTTTTTTGGTAGTTTAGTATTCCGCAGTTGTCGTGCGCGAGGTCAATTTTTGTAATTCCCATACGAATTGTGGATGATAGACAACAAAATAAAACAACTGATCCATACCTAGCCTAGAAATGGACAGCGATAATAACGACTGCTGAGCAGCGATGTATAGATTGATGTACAGCGAAGAACGACTGAAATACAGCGAGAGAGATATATACAGTGTTGATGAAAACTAATTAAAGACAAAGACCGTTAATTGCTTGAACCGAAGCCATTAATGCAGTGGACCCTCTAGCACCTTCACATACAGAGCAACCACTTGACTGAGCCGAGTCAAGAGAGAGAAAAGGGGAAGAGAGACATCCTTTATTATGATGCATGACTAATGTAACTAAATAGTATGCAATGTCCCAATAGGTGAACATCAGAATCAACGTCACACATTTTCAAGTTACTACACAAGAGGCAAATGCCGCCACAGTCAGTTGTCTCATTTACGGTTGCCAAGGTATTCGAAATGTCAACAAGCAACCCACCCTCCCATTACCAAGGTAACAATCTCTATGGAAACAGAATGATGGCATAAACTGACTTCTTGTTCATTGTAAAGTTTTCGAAAATTACTTCGATGTCAACAGCGAGTGCTCGTCGCTTTTCGACTTCGTGTCGAAACATGTGGAGTATATTGTTAAGCATGTGAGCAGTAGTGAAGACTTGGCGAGTGTTTGGACCAAGCGTTACATGGTAGTGTTCAAGACCAAGTATTATGGCGTAGATCCTAGCCTGGGTATGATGCAAAAGAAACCAAATTGGGCTCGATCGCCCTCGATGCCTTAAAGGTACGACTTTGACGCGTTTTACTTGCAGTGTCGCTCTCTAAGTTTGTTCTCTTTTTCTTCCTAAGATCAAAAACCTTCCGTCTTTCCGACCATCAGCATCATCTTTGGCTTCGGCTGGTTTGGATGAAAATAGTGATCAGTCAGACTCGAACTCTAGTACCAATACAGCAGCACTGGTGACCAAGGCATTCTTGAAAGAATTTCGTGAAAAACACACAAAGATGAAGGATGACTCGAAATGGGTCTTACCTTCGGGTGCTGTTGTGGAAGATGTGATGTTGGAATTTGGCCTCACCTGTACTCAGGAGCAGTAAGTTTGTCTATTCATCATCAACATTGAAATCATAACTGTAGTAAACACTCTACTCATGTACAGCATGTGATAGTGCGGCTCATTCCTTCATACTTGACGTGAACGACCAAGTGTGGATCAACTGGTTTCCTGACGAGAGGGACTTGAACGCCATCGTTAACACCAAAAAGAAACGTTTGCCACCTATCTGTGTAGAACTCATAACATATCTGGACACATTTGTCGGAAAAGTTAGTATATGTACTCTTTTAGTGTCCAAACTATATATTATGCGCATTAAGCTCAATCTTCTTAATAAACTCAAAAGAAAACTTATCATGAGCTGATGAATCATGCGTGCAGCAAGTTTTTCGATCTAGAAAACGAAGCCGAATCTAGGCAAGAAGCGGTAAATGGTAATTTTAAAAGAGCGATGAAATTTAAATTTTAAATTTTATCTGAATTTGCATAATATTCTTTTTAAAAATTAAATTTTTATAATATATATAAAACTAATATCAAAATGGAAGAGACACATAAAAAATTTACATCAAAAATAAAAAGATCAATTAT
>NW_026516977.1:0-8843 GCF_025766255.1 Zychaea mexicana | reverse complement strand
TGAGCATGCAGACATTCCATATGAAGCACGAGAAATCATTTCACGTGGTGCAAACCGTGAAGGCTATTGGAAAAGTGAAGATATGGTCAAACAATTAAAGGAAAAAGCAATTCCTATATTCCAGGCAATGCATCCTAATTGTAAAGGTATGTCTTTCTAATCATTATATCATATATACTGCATATTATTTAATACAGCGTAATTAATCTCTTACCCGAACAGCTGTCTTTTGCTTTGACCAGAGTTCCAACCGCAATGCCTACAGGGAGAACGCCTTACGGGCCCAAAAGTTCAATCTTAATCCAAAAAAAATCAGTCAAAAGCAATACTTTCGCGAACCATCAACTCGTATCCGGGATGGGTGGTTTTTTGATGAAAAGAACGAAATGATGTTTCAATTCATGTACAGAAGAATTGATGGAAAAATTCATCTGCGAGGCATGCATGAAGTTAGTATTTTTTGTACCATTAGTCACGAGACATAGCACTCACTGTTATTTCATTCTTTTGTAGATTTTAGAAGAAAGAGGCCTTTGGAAACAAGGGATGCAGAAAAAGGAAGCAACAGAGGTTTTAAGTGCCCAGCTTGACTTCACCTCAGAAAAAAGTGCTATAGCATATGCTGTTCAAGGCGCCGGCCACGTTTTTCAGCTTTACCCAAAGTTTCATTGTGAGTGCAATTTCATTGAACGCTATTGGGGTGCTGTTAAACGAGAAGTGCGTAAGCGATGCAACTACACTTTTGCAAGCCTCAAGAAAACTGTCCCCGAAGTTCTTGATAGTATTCCGCTGCCAATGATCTGTAATTTCGAGCGTAGAGTATGGAGATACATTAAGGCATACCATGATGGTTTAGAAGGTCGTGATGCTATTGATGCTGTAAAAATCTACACATCTCACAGAAGAGTTCGAAAGAACATGTAAATATATCTATCCATTTCATATGCGGCATTTGAAAAATAGCGGGGATTTAAATTAAAAAATTGACAGTAATTTTTGCTGGAGGTATGGTTTAAGGTGGCATGCACCATAAATATTTGATGATGAAATTCTATGTGATTTGAAAGAAGAAAAACAAAAACTAATGAAAAATATCATCAAGGAAAAATTGAGAAACAAAAACAAACAATTTTTGGTATATCAATAGCAGTAATAATATATGTTCATATGTTTATAAAAGAGGAAAAAAAGAAGGATATATGTGTCATCGGAAAATAAGAATAAATATTGGTAATAATAAACCAGATTATTTATGTTCTCAACATAGTAAACTACATGTACCTAAAAAAAAGGAAAAAAAAGAGAGAAAACAATCTAAAAATTTTGAAAATAAGAGAAAGAATATCAAGAAAATTAAAAATATATATATATGTAATGGAGGAGTTCTTAGTTTTGCTGATGTTATCAATAAAATAATGCAATATTTCATTCTAAATATACAAAAAGAAGTCATCCTCATTAAATATAGGGTAGAGTATGCCATTTTTTTTATCTAGATATTTTTCTCTTTCATATAATCATCAATAATATCTTTTGTATTAAAATCACTTTGTTTGACCCAGCTATTTTCATCATTACTATAACCAAGCCATTTTACATAAAATATTAGTTTATTACTAACATCAACCATATGATCTACTATTTTTTTCTACTTGAAATACATTATCATTATTTTTTGGTTGATTGCGTTTTCTTTTTTAAGGTGTATCATTAGTTATAAGTTCATTATTATCTATATTATTTTCTGTATCTTTTTCAATATCTTCTATATTCAAATTTAAGATTTTAGATTGTAGTTCCCACATCTCATTATATTGTTTATTTACTTTTTGTTCATTACTAAATACTAAATTAATTTTATTCATTTTTGTAGGGAATTCAAATCTATTACTATACCATACCATATGATGTGGTTGAACATCTATATTATAAATTTCAAAGAAATTATGAATATTTTTTAATAAACAGGCAACACGAAACTGAAGATTATAATATTTTTTATCTGACATTTGCAATGCTGCTTTATTATTATTAAATCTATTAAATTTTGATGCCAATATAGAAAATTGACTTTCAATTTCAGACCTAAATGAACCAAATTTACTATTATAATTTACAGTTGACCCCCACTTTTTGCAGTAGCGGTTTTTCATGAAAAAAACTGCAAAAAGCGGGGAACTGCAAAAAGTGAGGATGGGTATAAGGGTGTTACACAGGCTGAGTATAGCTTAGCTTACTAAGTGTCAATTATGTGAACCAATTAAAGAATATCGGTACTTTGTTGAGGTTACTTTCACATTGCAATGTCTATATAAAAAGACTTGAATTTTTGCAATTGTCTTATACACACTACTCAAATTACACATCATGACGAAAGGAAAATATGAAAAGCTTACTGACGAAATAAGTGAAGCAGCGTATCAGTACTACGTCGCCACAGAGAAAGCGCTGCGCAAGTATACATATAAGGATTTACTCGACTGGATAAAAACAATATACAACCTTGAGAGTGTTCCGAACACAACAACAATTTCATGAATGATTGCTAAGAGAAAACATGAAGAAGAAAACGGCATCGAGAGAAATAAAAGACAAAAAGCTCGAGCAAAGTTTCCCATATGTTTAAGCTTATTGAGTACTGCTTACTATTCACTTTACTAATAAGAAAGCAAAATAATACAATAGGAACTAGAATACGCTTTATATACATGGATAGAACAAAGATTCCATGAGAAGACCCCAATCAATTGGGATATTATCAAGAAAGCTGGTGAAAACTTTGCAACTAAGCTGCAAATCTCAACTGAGGACTTGACATTCTCCAATGGCTGGCAAAACCGCTTCCAAAAACGATATAACCTCAAGGTCCAAAAAATAAGTGGTAAAGCTAGCTCTGCTGATGTCACACTTGCAGAAGTCAAGTTGCCTGAAATCCAACGAATGCTAGAAAAATATGCGTTAAAGGACATTTACAACATGGACGAGACAGCTGTCTTCTACTCCAGTGCTCCTGTGTCTACAATTGCACCTGGACCGTTTAAAGGGGTCAAGCAGGACAAGTCGTGGTTGACACTTGTATTGACGACGAATGCTGATGGATCTGATAAGTGGCACCCCTGGTTCATTGGCAAGGCACAGCGCCCAACCTGTTTCAGCAAAGTATGCTATACGATAAAGTAAAAGATGATGATCAACTGCTTATTATATTTTCTATATAACAACAGGCACAGCAGAGAAAGGTTGACATCTGGAAGTACCGTGCAAATGCCAATGCTTGGATGACGCGCGATATCTTCAAGAAGTACCTTACTATGTTGGATAAATCGATGGTGTATCAGCAAAGAAAAATTGCATTGCTCTTAGACAACTTTTCGGGCCATTTTTGCGATTACGAGCCAAAGAATGTCGAGCTAGTATATTTGCCGCCAAATACAACATCGCTTATGCAGCCTTTAGATGCTGGTATTATCCGCAGCTTCAAGGTGCATTTCAAGTACGTTGTTGTTATAATTATTAGATAGGCTTATTTTATATGTATATGGAAATTTGAAAGTAACCATTTTCTCTGTTGTATTAGGAATTTGCAATATGAGCATGCATATAGCAGAATTCAGGAGCGCTTGGAAAAAGGCTTGCCTGTTAATGACGGAAATACGTTTCGTATTGATGTTTTGACAGCAATACAATGGTGTCATGAGGCATAGTAAAGTGGTCCAGTGCTGACAATTGTAAACTGCTACATAAAAACGAGGGTAATAGATGCAGTCATGACTAGCAGCACTGATAGTGGGTCAGACAATGCAGACGAAGTTGCACTTGGCTAGATTGATGATCATCTCAGTCTTATTTATGGTGCCAACAACCTTGCAAATTTCACTTTTGATGCAGATCCACCTGAGGAAATTGCATCTGTTCATCCACTGCTTTCCGATGAAGAAATTGTTAGTGCTGTTCTTAATGAAAAAGTAGCTGATGATGTTGTTGACAACGGCAATGAAGATACTAGCATGACTGTTGTTTCATCTGAACCTGTTACACCGGTATAAAGTTTGCAAGAAAAAACAATTGCTATTTTAGATGCCCCAGAACATCAAAACATCCAGAATGAGCTCAGAAAAGTCTGGGATGATTTCTGCAAGAAAAGCCAGAACAAACAATCCAGAATCACCAATTATTTTCAGTGATAAAACCTTTATGTAATAAATATAAAGCTTTATATAGAAAACTAGGAAGTATCAGTGGTTCGATTCTCAGTGTCGCCGCTCTCTGGGGAGAATGAAAACCACTAGCAGGAAATTGCAGGTCCTGGTTTTGGGCTGCAAAATGCAAAAAGTGAGGAAACTGCAATTTTGCTAAGTGATGAGCGGGATTCCTCCAAAAAAAGCTGCAAAACTGAGGATCTGCAAAAAGCGGAGGTGCAAAAAGCGGGGGTCAACTGTATGTATCAGTTTTTTTCTTTCTAACTGTATTATATACAAATAAAGAATATCCCGGACCTTACTATGAAATAGAAAAAGGATTACTAATATTATATCATTTAGTGACTGGCTTTACTTCAAAAGAAACTAAACAATTTATTCCATATTCAACATTCTATACTATTTATAAAGAATTTTGGATCACAAATTATGAAAAATGAAATAAATTTACTGATTATTGTTTAAAAAATATGTTTTCAAATATAAAGATAAGAATTTTATCAGCAAAAATTAAAAATCCAAAACATTTTAAAAATATAACATTATTATTAGATGGTCATGATTCTTCTATAAATTATAGTAAGCCTGATATATCTTTTCAAAAAAAATGATCTTTTAAATTAAAAAAATCAGGAATAAGAACACAAATTTTATGTGATATAAATGAAATGGCTATTTTAATTTCTAAAAGTAGTTTATGTGGAAATAGTAGTGATGGAGGTATGATGCTCAATATGAAATTATATAATAATATAAATAAAGGGGATTGTATAGCCCTTGATGGTGGTTATACTCTTTTTATAAAACAATTTGAAAATCTATGTAAAGAAAAAAATTATGAATTATCGGATAATAACTTTTTTTATCCAATACGAAAAGAAAATAATATAAAATTAACAAAATAAGAAGAACATTATAATGATGTGTTTAGCAGTTTTCGTTCTATAATTGAACAACAATTTTGTGATTTACAACAAAAATATAAAAGATTTGATAATAATAACTCCATGTTAAAAGCTGAAGATATTAAATATATAAATTTACAAATAAAAGTTTCATTCTTATTGAAAAATATCCAGAAATTTTGTGATAAATGTAATATTATTACACAAGAACATCATAAGTTATGGATAAATAATGATTTTGAATTTCCTACAGAAACTAAGTTAATTGATATAGTTTATATTAATGAAATGGAACAATTAGAGAAACTTAAAAAAATAAATAAAATTCAAGATGATTTATATAAATATTAATGAAACTAATATAATAAATGATAATATGAATATTGATGAAACAGAAGAAGATAATAATAATAATAAAAATGATATTGATTTTCCACAATATGAAAATCCTACTAAAAAAAGAAAAAAAAGGTTTAGAAAAAATAAAATTATTAATATATATAATATAAGAAATTTAAATAAAGATAATGATATTTTTGAAGTAGAAGATATAATAGATCATAAAATTAATGATAACAATTCATATGTATTTTGGGTTAAATGGAAAAACTATGATTCATCAGAAAATACTTGGGTTAATGAAGTTGATTTTAAAGAAAAAGATATAATTAGAGAATATTTTAAAGATAAAAAAATAATATACAAAATTTAACCTTAAATAATTAAATAGATAATCTTTATTTTACAAAATAAAAAGTATTTAAAAAAAATATATTGTTTTTAGTTATTGATTATCTAACAATGATGATTGACTTGATTGAGACGATTGCTGCGTCATGGATGAGTATATGCGCTTGAGTTTCTTGTTGTATGTAATGCCTTGATTTAAATCTCGGAGTGTGCGTTGCATGTCGGGAATATTGGTGACCAATCTTGCTTTGCTTCGTTCCAGAAGCTTGATATTACTGGTGCAGATTGTTTCTAAGTTGTTGGTATAGTTTGATTTGTATTCTACAGCAGAAACATGCTCGTTCATGGCGAGCTGATACAAGTGTTTAATGGTGGGGTCGCTAGGTTGAGTGTGCGCAAACAAAGACGCTTGTTGCTCAATAAGGAAACGTGACAATGCCAGCAATGGGTTCAATGTCGATGTTTCTTGCAAAGCAGTTTCTGCAGTGCTTTCAGGGGAGACCATATAGCAACATTTTGCCCAAGCAGTGCAAGGAGATTCTAACAGCCACAGCTTTGAGCACGTTGGCGTGAACTCGTTTGAGAAGGATTTGGGGGCTACTTTTGCAATGCAAAAAACTAACACCACTGGTTTGTTCGAATAAAGCTGAATGATGTGAAGACAGTAGGACATGACACGCTGAATGAAGGCCTCGTCCACAACATTCTGACTTCAATGAGGAACAGTGGCAGAGAACTCTGAATGGATAGCCGTGGGATGTAGACAACATCGCTCTTTTTGCCGTCTTTCCACTCTGTTCCAGCGGTCATATACGTGCCATGTGGTACTTCTAGTATTGAAGCCGTAACCAGATCAATAACGCTTTACTGTTTTAGAATCTCTTTGCTTAACCGGTCTGAACCAGGCAAATCGTTGCCTGGCAACTCAAAGGTTAAGAGATCGTGCTCTTCCTTGGGGGACTAATCGGGTTATTACCATATAACTTGCTATCAACAAATTTTTAATTATTGGCTGAATTTTGAAAATCAAAAAAACAAAATTGAATTTTTTTACAATATAAAATATAATCATAATAATATAAGTTGATAAAAATGGTTATCCTTAATACAGATATTCTTGTATGTAAACAATCTATGATAATCTCAATGAAAAATATCATGACTCAAGTTATGGATATGGTGCATGCCACCTTAAACCATACCGCTTTAGTGGGTAACTTTAAAGTACTGTGAAACCATCTCACCACCCCATATCAAAATTTTAAACCGATAAAAATGTTCCTTTTGACCAGGAGAACAAAGTTATCGGTTTGGATTTTTCATTTTTCTAATAAAGTTTTGAGTTACCGTCGCTCAAAGTCGGAACAAGTTTATAAGTGATGGGGAAAATTGACAGTAGTTCGAATCCAGCTTAATCCAATCAGGAGCTTTCGTTTGTTCGGCAAATATATATGCCGAATTTGTATTACATGAGATCTTCACCGATTATTGATTATACTGTTACATATTGCTGCGTATAGAAATTTTGTCAGTAGATTGTAGTCTTATGCACCTCTTTCTTTTACAAAGAATCTAATATTCATTATGGGAAGCGTCAACAGACGAAGTCGCCTTGTCAAAAACAACCAGCAACGTGTGCAAAGTGGCCAATTCGGCAAAAAACTACCTGAACCTACGGATAGCTCACGCGCTAGCTATAGCAGCGATGATTCTTCCAATGATTCTTGTGAATACGACGATACTAATGGGTTGGAACATGAAAGTGATGATACTGTACTGGAACGTTCAGGAACTCGTTTGCTTGAATGGTTTCAAGGTGCCGACAATAAGCTAAGAAGCTCGTATACTGGTACATATTCTCTATAATTATGATAGCAGCACAATGAAACACATACAAATGGTCTATTGCATCCTGAGAAAAATATTGACAATGTTGGGTGAATGTAGGCAAATCAGAAAGTACTTATTATCAACGAAAACGGGATGCTAAGGAACTCGCTGCCCATGTAGAAAAAATGAGACGGCTCACTGATATGGGATTTACTAAGATTCAAGATCCTGTGGAAACGAGCAACAGCAGCAGTGATGATGAAGATGCCGACGTTGAAATCGATGAAGAGCTGGAGATGTTAAAGATCGTGCGGCCTGCTTTGATCCAATTACGTAAGGATATCAAAAATAAGAAAACCGAAATGAGCATGATGTCAACTATTGAGGCCAACAAGTATCTTAGCATCGAAAAATATACCAAGCTCTGGATCGACGATAACATGCGTATTATAGAGGCGACACGATTGGTTGCAGATGCCATTTGGGAGAAACACACTAAACATTTGCTGACAAGAATCCGTTGGTGGACCAAGGAGTATCTTGAAACCGGCAAGATTTGCGTTAATCGCCAAGGTGCTCATGTTAAGTCTGCGTCACTTTTGGCTGATGAAAATGTCAAGGAGGCTGCTTGCACTTGGATCCGTAGTCGAAAGCCAGCAGAAAGGAGTATCCCAGAGCTCAAGGTGGAACTAGAAACGATTATATTTCCGAAAGTATCCAATATCAGCAACGCAACAGTATCTGAGCGCACCATCACACGATATATGGCTCACTGGGGATTTGAGTATAGAGAAAGTGGAAAAGAAGTACGTATATGGAAAATATCAACTATATATTAGCATATTAGATAGATGGCTAAACGTACTCCTTTTATAATTGTCGACAGATCTATTTTAATGGTCACGAAAGAGATGATGTAAAGGAGTACCGTGTTCGCTGGGCCAGGGCAATGATGGGATACCGCAAGAAGATGAAAAACGTACACTGAAGATGGTGAGTTGGTCGAGCCAGTGTTAGAGGACGAAAACGACGTTGAGCTGGTGATGGTGACACACGACGAATGCATATTTTATGCAAACGATGACAAGAAACCAATTGGCTTGCACAAGGCGAAACTCCCTTAAAGAAGAAAGGACCAGGAGCATCGTTGATGGTAAGCGATTTCTTGTGACCATGTCATGGCCGGCTCATGCTATCAGAAGAGCTTCGTAGTCTCCCT
>NW_026516976.1:0-8884 GCF_025766255.1 Zychaea mexicana | reverse complement strand
TTCACATTGAACAAATGCGCAGTTTCCATAACATGCATTACATTTGCCGTGTCTCGATCCATGCAATCGCTGAATGGGCTCGAGCAGAGTATCACTTCAAGGTATGATTAGTTTAATAGATGGAAAGATAAGTAAATAGGATGAACTTAATGTGATTATACACTTTCTATTAGCTTCCGATACCTGCATCGTTCAAGCAACGACTGACGGAAGCTCTCCCAATTTATGGGAGATTAATGCTCAATCTGGAGAAGAAGCATCGAGATCTGTGTGACCTCGATGACGCATGTCCTGCATGCAGATATGCGGTATGTTTCTAATTTGTGTGCTGTGAAACAATTATCTATATTAAGGAGTTAAACATGTCGAGCGTTTGTTTTAGTCTGGTCCCAAGATCATAGCTGGGGATGGAAACCAGTCGCTACGTCGGTTTGCTAAGACAAAGGATCCGAAGGAAGTCGCCTTTGAAGGCCAAGAGGAAGTCGATCGCCCGTGGGTCAAGCCGGAGCAACTCATAAAATATGAGAGTTCGGTATGCAACTTTTGTATAAAGAAGCATGCATCTAAACTAATTTTTTACTCCCAGGCAACCGATGGATGTGAGACTTGGCAGGCTCTAAATTCAAAGAAGAGAGGAAAAGCAAGCCATCTCGACCAAACCGGAGCATTCGCGTGTACGTGTGGTCATGGTCATCCAGTGGCCATCATCGATATGAATACGCCAGGCGAACAGTGAGTTTCTCGAAGTATACATTTAAAGTATCAGGTCTTACTTTAACCGATGTCAAATGATACTAGATACACGTACATGCTTAGCTGTCTACAGAAGGTGATCGACTTACCCCTTTACGGATCAAACATCCGCATCATGTACGATGTCGGTTGCAAGCTTCGTCCTGCTCTGCAGGTAATCTTCGATTCTGAAATACCATACACTGCAAACCTATCAGCGGTAACATATCTCTCTTTTTTTATTTCTTATTACCAGAGAACCGATCGTCTACACAGCATTAAGGATGTTGACATTGCTGTCGGCATTTTTCATATAACCGGGCATAATCCCGAATGCCAAATCCATTTTCACCCTCGTTTGAAGACAGGATTTGGATTGCAAGACGGCGAACATCTGGAAAGACTCTGGTCATTCCTCAACGGATTTGTATCCATGACACGACATATGTCGTCTCTCAACAGACGACTCACACTAACCATTGCTCTTAATTTTTATGCGCAGCAAAAGAATGACAATTTAGGTATATCAATCATCCTAACATGTCGATTTGCAGATCATCCACTAAATGATTGCTTTTGCAGGTCAATACATCCGCCGCAGATACGTCCGCACGATCAAGCTCAAAGAAAACGCATTAGAAGCTCTAAGAAAGGCTGGCATTGATGTCAATGATGAAGAAGCGATGAAAGAGATGGAAGAAAAGTGGTATAGACACGTCGCTGAATCGAGAAGAAGGAACGCCGAAAAAGATGGCAGCAGCAGATTTGCTCAAACATGCAGAGCTATAGAGAATTTGCGTGTTGCTATTGCTATCTATGATATTATTAATCAAGCTTTCAAACACCAAGGCAATGGTAACATCTTTGATCAGCTCGATCGAGTAAAGACAAACTCATCTGAGATATTGTCTTTGTAGGCCACAACCAGACGCAGAATCTCGCAGGCCAAAGACAAGCAGCGCGAAATCAAATTGAAAAGCGCCTCATAACATACAACACGAAGATCAATGCCGGACCTATTTTTGGTACGTGTTATATCTTCGCATCATACAGCATGACCGACTTTAACAAATGACTAACGCTATATGCAGGCTTCGAAGATTATGGTAACGATATCAATGCAGTACTTCGAAAAGACAGTCATTTACGTTTTCGCATGAACATCATTTGCACCGTTGAGGATAACGCACCATACGACGCTTTCCATGGTTTGCAAAGAGCAAACGAAGAACTTGCTTTTTTGAAGGTATGGAAATTTTGCTTGACTTAATTTGCCGGTAATGTTAATGCACAGATTTATGGACCGCTATTAGGACGAAGCCGCTTCTGTGTTAAAGTATGGACAAGCTGCTATTGATAAGCTCGAAATGGCTATCAACGCAGCCGTAACTGTGCCATACAATTTGGAAGCGTGTTATGGCCAGATCGGTTTGATCCAAATGTGGAAACGCAAGTTGGAGCGTGCCAAGTCTTGGCAAAGAGAACAAGCGAAACAATTGGCCGTAATTCTTGATTCTACCGAGGCTAACCCAGGATCCTTGTCGCTGCTTCGTAATGCTGCTGGTACGGAAGAAGAAGACTTGGAAGAAGAAGAAGAGGAGACAAATGTGGAGGTGCTAGACCCTACAAAGATAGCCGATGAAGTTGAAGACGAGGAATGGGAAGTTGATCCAACTCTATTTGGAGACGGAATTCCGGTTGAGGATGCACCAACCTCGTCCGCTCAGTAAACACAACTCGCAACCTTTTTTCTATTTGCTTACGATAGACAAGAATATGGATATGTAACAATGGTGCTATGATTAAGCTCAAGTGCTATGTATGCTAACAAGCATTATATTTAGTTGGTTTTCTTCACAATCAAGCTCATCGGGGATCGCATCTAACAATCGGCCATATTTGTGACAACGGATGTAAAGTCTAACTTAGCTACCGGTTACTATATGATATACAAGAGGGAATCTGAATCCTGGTTTAAAATGAGGTTAGCCAGCTCTTTTTACTAGAATCTATATGCTCGGTGATCAACCGATGAAGGGAAAAGCTAAGTGCAGTACTTCTTATATGCATCACCTTTTTTACTTGATAAATAAATGTGAACAATGTGTTACTACTTCGGTTATGCTTTCTTCAATGCTGATTATTGTAAGGGATTAAGCTATTAAAATCAATGCTTCCTTTTGATATGTTGAAAAGCCTTGATGGAAGGATTTGTATCATTGATGTAACTTAATAATTTGCCGAGTAGATCATCAAACAAGTATTGTCTATGTGAGCATGAGCAAACATCATTATTAAAAGTCTTCGTACTCTACTTCATGTTGATCATCTTCACTAACACTACTATGGCCGCTTCCACCTTCAGAGCTGCTATGAGCTGTTTCCTCGCCTACATCTTCTTCTTCTTCTTCGTATCGACGTCCTCTGAGTTTTTTATTACCGGTGGACTCAATGCGCAACAGCACTGGTTCCAAATCGTTTTCGAGAAGGAACCTCCATTCATCGGGTCTTGGGACGTTTTTCTTAAAGAGGCCCCTCTCTTCATCTTCATCGTCGGTGATCGTCCCGAGATTGATAATGCTCTCGTCGCTATGGCTTGAGCGCAACAGAAAAGGGTTTCCAACCCAACGGAAAGCTCTAAATTTAGGCCCATGGTCAGCAAGAAATCGAGGGCAAGTTGCTTTCAAAGCGTCTCTGACAGCAGCATTCACATCCATGATCTCGGACACAGAGAGCTGTTCGTATTCCTTCTCTGCTTCTTGCATAAAAATGTTGTCGAAAAATTGGTTCTTTGTCGGATCCAAAACAGTGCGACCTTCTGCTGCGCACAAAGAGTAGACGCAATATTTCCAGGAGGATCCGAACTTGCTTTGATACTCTTGGATTGTACAATGGAATTCAATTCGCTCAATAGCAACTTCAACAGCATCGAGTAGCTTTAAATAAGCTCGTTGCCGTTGGAATTCGCCCATCACCAGCAGCTCCATGAACATTTTTGAAGCAGCGGCATCTCGTCGTTGTATCGTCTTTTTGGCCTTGTCAGTGGGAGCATACTTCTTTGAGTTCTCCCATTTTGTGTGCCTTTGCCTTTTTGCTGACACTGTTGATGGCGGACCTGGACGCTTTTTTTCAAGCTTCATTCCATGGCACTTTGTCATGTGCTTTCTGAAGGCGTCTTCAGTGGCATAGTGCTTGGAATGCTTGATGCAATAGTTTTGCAAAGGAAAGTTGATAGGGCGGAATTTGTCAGAGTACCATGTCAAAGTTGGCGTTCCAGGGGTCATGGACGCGCGACGTGGTCTACCCTGCTGGGGTGGCGGAGGAAGGGTTGGAGTGATGAAGCTGGTGTCGTTAAAGGAGTATTTTTCGCTGTGTCATGGTTAGTTTGCTTAATACGATGAAGAATGTGATATAACTACGGTGCCGTTTTCTAGAAACATACGCAGAAGACTCGGGCATGGTTTTAGCAAAAACGATTTTACAGGTGAAAAAGATTAAGGGACATACACGACACAAAAAAAAAAAGGCTTTTCTTTTTTGCTACTCTTGAGCCATCTCCGAATGAACCTACACGATGATCATAGCCTTTTATAGCTGGTAAAGAACCTGATTAGCACCCAGTTAAGAATACAGTATCCATTGCGGTAAGTGGCGAAAAGTGCGAAGTGGTTTTCGATATACCAACCGTTGTCAGCATCATATTATGCAACCTAATCTGCCAGGCTAGATTACTGTAACGACGAAGATGCATGTGGCTGTTGGACAGCCTAGGTCCCACAACCACAGTAGAACAATCCGTCTGGGTTGCACATCTGTGACGAACCCGTTTGGCTGGGTTGCGCAACTACAGTCAGAACCATCCGTCTGAGTTGCGCATCTGTGACAGACCCGTCTGGCTGGGTTGCGCAACTCTGACTGAACCATCCGTATGGGTTGCAGATCCATCTGTCTACATTGCGTACCTGCAGATGCATCCAATTGTGCAAACTAATTAATATTATGGCTATGTACTATCTATTTCTCTCTTCCACATAGTTGAATGAGCATAATGCATTACTGTACTTTTATTTTTATTTAGTTAACATAACAGATAATAACGTAATAATAGGTTGTGTACGATAAATTAAGGCACGATATTTTATATCTCACGAGGAAGTAAAGACTAAGCGTTAAAAGCAATCTGCAAAGCAACTTTCAAACTTTTAGTTCGTACCCTTGTTTGTTGACTTGAATGATAAATGAAGCTTGAAATGAGAAGGTTAAGTTGCCCGACACTCTTCTCAAGATTAAAGTAAATGCATCTGTATAGCTTTTTCCCACTGCAAATAAGTATATACAGATTTAAAAATATATCTAAAAAATATATGAATAACAATACTTTCTCTATAGTAAAGCCGTTCCCGTTCAGAATTATTAAGCTATAATTGCTAAAAGTTTTTCTTATTAGATAGCTTCTTTAAGTACAGTACAGTACTGCTAAAAATACGACCATCACTTTTTATATAACTATCCAACAGACCCAGACAAAGATAAACATTATTACAATGTAAGTGATCACTTCTGATTGTTTCATTGATAAAGTTATCTATTATATTTAACGTAAGCTAGGTTCCTAGCAACCAAGCCAGATGGGTCTGTTATGGATGCACAAACTAGGCGGATGGTTCTGCTGTGGTTGCGCACCTCAGACGGATGGTTCAGTCTGAGTTGCGCATCTGTGACAGCTCCATCTGGCTGGGTTGCGCAACTCAGACGGATGGTTCTGACTGTAGTAGCGCAACCCAGCCATACGGGTCTGTCACAGATGCGCAACTTAGACGGATGGTTCTGCTGTGGTTGCATAACGCAAACAGTTGGATCTGTTATAGTTGCATTTATATAAACGAGTCAGACACATTGATGCAGCTGTGTATGAGTAAATGCAACAACTTGTTTCTAGGGCTCTAAATTTGAGCAATGCATCGTGTTAAGGCAGAAACGGTTGGTCAAGGTGCTGGTTTTATTCCTGACAGGTATTGCTAAACGGGTGTGGGGCTGGGCCCATTCTCAATAAGATAGTATATAATAATATTGATTGATAGTAAAGACAAAAATGTACACTGTACAGTGACTGATCTTCTCAAATGGCCTATATAGGCAATCAAAGCATTGGCCAGTTCTATGTTTTCTTCACGTTTAAAAAAATGAAGAAACTCTTTGTATCTCGGTTGTGAAATAATCTTATCGATACAGAATGAGATACACACACAGTTTAAAACGGTCGAACCGTTGGTTTACAGTTCAGGATACAGATCCCTTCTGGAAAGGTTTTATCTGTCGCTACTTCGCAACTGTGGATCAAAGATACTGGCATTAACGGTCGAGCGCCCAGTTATCCTAGCTGAACTATTTAAGGTGATTAAAGCATTAATGCCCATAATTTTAGTTATTATTGTTTATTCGATTTCGTTTAAGCATGAGTATAGGAGTTTTACCAGTTTAGCGTCGCCTTTTATTTTACACAGTTCTCGTTCTTATTGGGAGTGATCTCACGTACAGACAATACAGGCAACAGCTGCTCTTGTTTACTTCTAAGTGCCAGGTGAAGGTCCCATAATAAAAAGACCATCGTTTTTCCATCAGCTTGGTTTTGTTCTAACTTCACGTCTGTTGCAGTAGAGAAAATGGAACGAACTGTTGCTGTAACATTTCTTATACAAACAACTGAGAGGCACCAGAGTTGGTCTTTCATAAAATGCAAATGAAGGAGCTATAATTAGCACTATATATCTGGAAGCTGCCCAGTGTTATCAGGTTCATCTTCGAACACGTTGAATAGGTATTGTAGCGTCTTCGCTTATATAACACTGGGAAAAACGTTGTGTGTTAAACTTTTAAAAATGCTTGAATATTAGCTGATATTCAACTAGTATTCGACTGATATTAAGAGTCATAAATCCCGATAAAGAGGAAGGAAGAAGATATAAGTAAAAGTGGATATAACTGGTGGATATGCTTAATTATTAGTTAAAATAGAAAGGATAAGTGTGGGAATTCAACAACTAGGAATTACTACTTGTGTAATCATAGAAGATAAACCTTTCGTTAAGATAAAAAGGTAACGTTAAATGAAAAAGATACTAAAGAACTGAACTATTTACCTATTTATAAAGTACATACAGTAATACAGTAGTGACTATTATCTTACGAGGAAAACCCAATCTGATTGCATCTTGCTAATTATTGTTGCAGCAGTGTGTGTCAATCAGATTATAGCAGTGCTTGTACATGGAGCAGCGTTTGCTCGTGAAGCAGTTCACAAATCTATTAAGTAAATATCAGAATCTATTACAATGATTATAGTAAACAGATTTGAGCTTACCCAAATAGATGACAACAGGAGATAGTTCATTTGTATAGTATGATAAACAAATAATTGAGTTATTTGAGAGTGGGGGACAGCAGCATGATGCTGGTAAGTTATAGTGTGACGTTTGAGTGTGAGAGCAAATGTACGTATGTACTTTATAAATCAAGCGTACGAATCTTTCTATATAAATCGTTGACTCTATGTATCATACCGTCAGCGTAGACAGCTAGTAATACTGTATGTAAGCTACAGAGCGATTTGATCTTTTCTTCTAGGCGCAACCAGCAAAAATACTTCTCATACCCTAAAAGTGATTGCAAACCATTTTAAATCTTCTATAGATGCGCCTTGAGCTCGTCTTTACGAAGTTGCTGTTTTGCTTAATATGCATGTACGAGCTTAAGCCTTAAAGCAATATACAGCCGCCCGAAATAAACAAAGAAATACAGGAGCAACAAGAGCGTGTATGCTGTTTAACGGGGGAAGCCAAAAATGGCATGGACGACGATCGAGCATTTCAAAACGTCGCCAGACAAAAATGCTCTTGGTATCACTGATTGATTTTGAAGACGTCAGTAGTTTCATAGTAGTTGCAGCAGGGAAATGAAGCCGCAGAAATATATCGATGTCTTATAACAATGAGAGATTTGAGGTTGTACCATAACCATAGATAGCTATGATACCCCGGTCTCTTTGCTCGTTTTACTTATCATATAGTAATATAAACCCACAAAATAGATAGGACGTATATAGCCTCAGATATCCTTTATGAAGAAGATGCAAGTACAATTGTGGTATTAAAGTATGTCACTCGAGACATATACAAACTAAAAATAATAACTCATATTCCACTAGATTAAGTTTTTCGCTAGCTGCTATTATATCATTGCTTACCGCTTAATTATATATTTTAACCTACCAGAGAAACGCCATACATTGGAGTCTAAGTATTACCGTGATACCATACTCTCACAAAAACCTTCATGGCGTCTACGTAAAACCAATAGACAAAGCAACCTATTGATCCGGATTGTCAGTCGTAAATATGTAGTATATATATTAAGCGATCTTAAAAGGATTTTCCTTATTTAGTGCTGCTGCTGTTGTTGCTGTCTTGGTGCTAGCACGAATCGAATGTTGTTCAAACATCCAGCAAGCTCAAATTTCGCATGTCGGGACAAACGAGAAGGATGATCGCGCGGAATATCCGGCCATCCTTCCATGACAATATCCTCATACATCCGTTCATCCTTCCAGGGCATATTGGCATTGTCATCGATATGAACGCCGTAAAATTGCTGTACGGCTTGCCCTAAGGTTTAACAAGATGATAGATACATTATTAAACGTCTCCTGGTATTGTTTATACGATAAAACTTACTATATCGACCAAAAATGGTATCCCGCATATCTTTCTCGTTACGATGCTGATTTTTTTTGGAGATAGATCTATCAGCAGCTGCAACAAGAGATGGCGCAGGCACACTGTGATTCGTGGCAGTGGTAGTGGTGGTAGACGGAATAATAGTGGTGGTGGCAGTAGTAGTCGAAGAAGAAGTTGGTGTAGCGAAAGACGGAACAGAGGCAACATTCGTATCAATGGCATTGTGTGCTATTTGCGCTGATAAGCTAAAGCATAAGTACTGAATTGTGGCAGTTTAAGTCATACAGTCTTCGGAGTACCTCGGTTATAAGTGATCATTTCATGTTGGAAATCGTCAATGAACGACCGACTGGTAAGTTCGACTTCACCATGCTGCATCAGCTTATAGAAATGGCCTCCGCCAACTAAACGTTTCAATT
>NW_026516975.1:0-8923 GCF_025766255.1 Zychaea mexicana | reverse complement strand
GCCGAGGAACTTGCTCGCCAAAGGTCTCCTGGAAGTTTTCATACACCTGTTCATGTGATGCAATGCTGTTCACATCCGCATATTTGCAAATATGCCTATTCATTTCTTCGGTAAAATGAACCTTCGCCTTAGGACCTCTCTTCTTTTTCACCAAGTTATCGAGGGCATTTGAGCGGCCACTTAAGGTGCTCAACTTGATGTTGTTGTCAGCAGCAGCTTGCTTCATTGATTTTCCTGCAAGCATGTCTCCCAAAGCTTGCTCAATCTGGGCTTTTGTGGGAGGGTTGTATGGCCCCCTTTTCTTATTAACATTGTTGCCTTGCTGATGGGAAATTCTACGAGAGCTGCTGCTACTGCCACTAGCATCAGCGGACTCTTCAGGCTCAGGTCGGGTGGTTGAAGGGCCCTCCTCACCACTGGCACTCATATCAAAATCACCCTCCCAATCTAGTCGGTGATCTCTGGGGCGCTCTGTGTAGATCAATAAACTATATGTTAAGAGCTAGGATATTTACTCTTCCTGTTTGCCTTATTACCCTCAACATGCGATGCGTTTCGAGTTTCCTCCTGATTGGCCTCTACGCGCGCACCAGATATAGTGCTCGCTTCGTCAGATTGTTCGCCTTTTGAAATAACGTCATATAGAAGTAGTGTAAGGATACGAAGTGCTTTTACTGTACATTGCAAGTATAAGTATTACATACCTCCTTCACCTAGATTGTCTTGCAAAGACAATTGGCTTGCAGAACGCGTAAGAGCTGCAACTGGGCCACCAGCAGACATACCCAAAAGACTACTAGCAGCTGCTATTTCCGAGCCTGTGCGGATGATAGTTCGAGCACGCTTTTGCTGATGAATGTCAACATCCATAGAAGAAGTTGAAGAGGAGCGGGACAGAGTACGTTTGTTAGATAGCATTTTTGAGAAGAAAGAGGAAAAGAGAGGAAGATTCGTAATATCCTCGTACTACCATTTTAATGCGACTTGTTTGAGAAACATGTCCCACAATGATATCCTGTCTTTAAATACACTCGTCGTGGGCGTCAAACGGCGTGGACTTATCATCACTTAACTCAGTTGCGAAATACTTGCTTTCCAGTTACGAATGCGAGATGCCGAATGCGAACAATGCTATTTCTCCTGTACGAAATTTGATTTTCTTCAGTGCGAATAATTAGTTAGCACCATAGCGAACTACTGCTTGCCCCATGCGAAAAATAGGCACTTCCATAAACGAACATTCGTACACCCGAGAACGAAAATATAGTTGCTCAGTAACGAACATCTTCTTGCCCACTACAAAAAAAAATATTCCCACTTGCGAAGTTCGGGTAACCCAGATACGAACAAGCTGTTGCCCAGATACGAAAAATAGCCAGCCCGTAAACGGAACCGATTCCGAAAAACTTTTCGCCCGTTTACGAAAGCTGTTGTCCCACAAACTAAAAGCTTGTCCCACAAACCAAAAACCACCCACCCCCATACGAAAAATCTGCCACCCATATACCAAAAAATGCTCCTCCTGCATACCAAAAATATCCTCCAAAGTACGAAGAAATAGAAGGCCGGCATTGGTATCGAATGCAAAATCCTGTATAACAGGAGGTCGGTTCCCAAAGGACAATTTTATTATATTCACTTGCATAGTAATACTAAATAAGTGTTTCTTAAAAAAAGATATCACTTACCTCGATAATTCAGCATCAGAAAGAATGCTACTTCAGCATTATCGACATCCAGTTGCACTCGTCCTCGTTTTCCTTGTCTTGTTCCAGTTGTATTTTTTTTCTGAGCATATTTCAGGCATAGTTATCGAGTTTTTCTCAGTCCTGCTTGCAGATCTCCTTGGCCCGGATGCCCATATCCCTCGTTCACTTGCTACCCTGCATAGTATAATATAGCTTCTCTGTCTTAACAGACAACATCGTCTTATATGTGTCGTGTTCCCGGTGCCACAGTCTCTACCTGAAACGATCCGACGATTGCACCACCGAATGCACCAATGACGACATTCGATACCAAGGATTGTGCGGCACCAGATTGTTCAAAGCATTAAGAGTCGCCTATCTCCAGTAAAGGAATTTGCGTACCAGCCCTTGGCTGCTAGTATACAGAGGCTTTTCAAGCGACCAGGGTTCGAGGCAAAAATTGAACAATGGCGTTCCCGCACACGATATGAAAACAAATTTTTTGACATCTATGATGGCGATATGTGGCGTGGTATCCTTGATAGAAGTGGTGCCCCATTCGTTTCTTTATATCATTCGTTGTTGTTGACGCTTAACGTTGATTGGTTTGGTCCGTTTATCAATTCTACGTACTCGTGCGGTGCTCTATACTTGACTATCAACAACTTGCCGCAGTCAGAGCGCTTTAAAACAGAGAATGTAATCCTTGTTGGTATCATGCCAGGTCCAAGTGAGCCAAGTACATCCGGTATGAATCATTACCTTCGTCCACTGGTTGATGAATTGTTGGAGTGGTATAATGGAAAAAGGATCAGCACCTACAGCAATCCAACAGAAGGCGCTCTTGTCCGGGTAGCTTTGCTCAACAATGCATGCGACATCCCTACTGCTCGAAAAACTAGTGGATCCACGTCCCATGCAAGCCTCTGTGCTTGCCATAAATGCCTTCGCCAGTTCGCCGTCTTTGAGGGTACATCGAGTATAAACTACTCTGGTTTCGAAGTCGATGATTGGGAGCTACGCACGAAGGAAGGCAATTTGGGTGATGCCACTCATGGAAATATGCTGCTACTATGGCTGCTCGGCGACAGATCGAACGTGAAACTGGGACGAGATGGTCAGAGCTTCATCGCCTACGCTACTTTGATCCCATTCGTTGTACTATTATCGACCCAATGCATAATTTGTTCCTTGGTACTGCTAAACATATGACAAAACTTTGGATCGAAGATGCGCATCTGACAAATCGAGATCTGAAGGAAATGCAAACGTAAGTTTTAGTAGCAGTTCTTTATTGCGTTTGTTGCTATCATTGTTAATAGATGGATGTCATGATCTTGTTCTGTGAATGACCATATACCTAGACTGGCTGATGGCATTGTCCTCCCACCCGACTATGTTTCCTTGAAGCGTAAGATCGAAAGTGGTTTTTCGTTCATGACTGCTGATGATTGGAAGTCATGGTGCCTAGTGTATTCACCTTTTGTGCTGCAGGGACACCTCGAAGATCGTTTGATTCAGAATTGGCTGCTTTTTGTCAATGCATGCCGTTTACTAGTAAAGCCATCGATTACTAAGAGTGAGGTCGATTTAGTACACGCAAATTTGCTGAATTTTTGCACTGGTGTTGAAGACTGGTATAGCGCAGAAGCAGTAACACCAAACATGCACTTACATATGCATCTGGATATGACGATCCTTGATTTCGGCCCCTTGTACGGCTTCTGGCTCTTCAGCTTTGAGAGATACAATGGGTATCTGAAAGAGATCCATACAAACCAGAAGGAGTCTTTCGAAGTGACTTTCATGAAACGGTTTCTGCAAAAGACTAGTGGGTGTGATTTTCTTTGCTGTTTTGAAGGTCGATTCCAAGACCGCCCACATCACTTTGAATATTTAACTCGTTTCCTTGATTATATTCAACCCATCCAGCAAACTTCTGACGTTGACCCACTTCGATTTGACATTCATGGGTTCTACTTATGGTCAACGGGCACAGAAAAAGCGACAGGATCTGAGCCATTGCCCCCAAGCTCTTACCCTCTGAAAACTGGACCGACCGCGACCATGCCTGACACATTATATGAATATCTGTATGAATTCTACGATCATGTATATGACCAAGCTTTCGACCATTTCTGGTACCCTGTAACTGGCTTGGGAATTGTTAGCAATTATTATCAGAAGATCAAGACAGTTGACATCATGGGTCAGACTTACCAGAGCATGGCAGCACGATCTCGGCGAGGAGCGTATGTACAAGTTCTGTACGAATCAGGGCAACGTAATACTAGTCCACAGCCACCGCCAGTTGCATAGCCATGTGAAATACAGTATTTCTTTCAGCATGTGTTGACCATAGATAGTGTGCCAACAGAGCATGTATTTGCATTTGTACGATGGTATGCTTCGTGCGACGATGATGTTCCTCCTCCCTCCGTGGGATGTACAGTACTAAATTGGCTATAAATTTACAATAGTTTTTGATAAATCTAATAAATTGCTTGCTGCCATATTAAATTATATCATCCATTTTGATATTTTATCAATTTTATGACATCATGTGACCAAAATCATGTATTCAATGATTATAAAAATTGAAAATCCATAATATAAACAAAGAACGACCCAATGGATATAACAAACTATACACCACTGATTACAAATGAAGTAAACTCAATTATTGCAAATTATTGGCAATTCCTAGAATGGAATTGGCCTACTGTACATAATAAATATAAACATAGAACTGATTTGAAACATCTTAAATTCATAGAAAAAATTAAGGATGAATTGGTATGTAAATTAGGTTATGTTGCTGTATTTTATTTTCTAGTAGTTTTATATACAAACAAGGAATATCCCGGACCTTACTTTGAAATTGAAAAAGGATTGTTTTTATTATATCATTTAGTCTCTGGAGTATGTGGTGAAAAATTTGAAAAATACTTACCACATAGCACATTTCATACATTTTATAAAAAGTTTTGGATAGATGAGGACAACTACAAACGAATCAACAAAATAGTAAATGATTCAATGAATAACATGTTTTCATCTATCAAATTACGTATTCTATCTGCTAGAAAGCATAATCCCGACTTATTTAAACATGTAACACTTGTATTGGATGGTCATGATTTAAGAATTAACTATGTAGATACTGAAATTGACCACTTTCAAAGAATGTATTCTTATAAATTTAAGAAGAATAGAATACGTACCCAATTTGTTAGTGATATGAATGATATGATTATTTATGCTTCTAAAAGTGACTTTTGTTCTGATAGCTCAGATGGTAGCATGTTTTTAAACATGAAATTATTTAAATATATGCATGAGAATGACATAATGGCAGTTGATGGTGGATATACTTTGTTTATCACATATTTTACAGAGCTTGCTAATGAAAAAGGATATAACTTTAGCCATGATAATTTTATATACCCTATACGTAAAAATGTGATTGAGCCCTTAACGATTACTGAGGATCATTTTAATAAGACATTTGGAAGTTTTAGGACAAAAGTTGAGAATCAATTTTCAGAAATTGGGAATACATTCTGCCGATTCAATAATAACAAGTCAGTTGTTAAAATGGATAACATAAAATACTATAATCTGCAATTTCGTATAGCTTGTTTATTAAAAAATATTACAAAATTTGTAGAAATGTTCAATATTCCTATTTTACCACACCATAAACTATGGCACAGTAATGATTTTAATTTTCCAGTAGAGCATAAACTAATTGATATAGTGGTCAGCAATAATAAACAAAATAAAGATAAACTGGATAAAATGATTAGATTACAAAATGACCTGCTTAATATGGCTATATCAAATGAAGAAATGATTGTTGATAATGAATCTGATAATAATTCAAATCAGAGTAATAGTGATAATGATGATGTTCCAAGATTTAATGAGTGTAGTAAAAAAAGAAAGCGAAATAAAGGGAAACAACAAGCAATGGCATCATATGAAATAGAAGAGATTATTAGGCATAAAACTGAAAATGGTACATATTTGTTTGAGGTAAAATGGGTTGGATATAGTGCTGATGACAACAGTTGGTTATCAATTGATAAATTTAATCAAAAGGATTTATTGAAGGAATATATCAATAAGTATAATCTTGGTATATTATAAAATTGCATACTCTACTATTTATAATATTTTCTTCAACTAGTATATAACATAGGAGAATAAACATTATTAATAAATATTTTTGAAAACTATAAATTTTTCTCAATCATTAGATTGTAAAAAATTATTATGTTTTCTTATATTTATTTTTCTTTTTATAGAAATAATAACAATAACAAAAACAAAAATAATTATTTTTATTTTTTCCTACAAGTAAATATCTACAAATAAAAATAAAATAAATGATTATATGATCATTTTATTTTACCAATGAAATTTTTTAATTTCATTTTTTTTATTGGTAAAATATTAAAAATATAAATTAAGAAATAAATTTTTAGAATTTATTTCTACTAGTAGAAATGGGATTCAGCCTATTTCTTTTTTTTTAACTTTTAGAAAATATAAAAAACCAATAATTATTATATTTTTTAATTCTCAGTATTTAAATAAACAATATATAATAATTTTTAAATTATTTTTATTGAGTTATTAGAACTTGTAGGAAAAAATAAAAATAATTATTTTTGTTTTTTGATAAATTATAGATTATAAAAAATTTATCAAACTTTTTTAATCACTATATTAATACCTGGCATTCCTTTCTTACCAATTATTTTTATATATACACAAAATTCAATTTTTTGTACAATTTGGATTTTTACAGCCAATAGATTTCTTATAGTCAATAATATTATCTAATATCTAATTGGAGTTGGATGTCCCCCTCCTTCATGGATGAGCACTTGGAAACAATATGGAGTAGTCGATTTTGAGCCGAGAGTAGCGATTGCATCGTGCCTGTTCACCATTTGAACACACAAGTTGCAGTCGTTAAATATGATAGCCTAGATGATGATAATGACAGAACAACAGTAGTCATTCCCTTGCCTAAAAAATGTTAGTATGGTGCCCGCCACCTAGAAACGTAAATTTTTGGACCAATTTTCAATATTATATTTCAACTTTTTTCACTTATACAACCCACTTTTTTGGCTTCATAGAACAATAGAGAGAGGCTCAAAGAATAATTCTATGAAACGTTTTTGTATACATACGAGCAAAAAAAAATGAGAAATAAAGTGTTGAAGTTGGTATTGATTTCAAAATTTAGCAGAGGAATTTGTCAGAATGTCCACCCTACTATACACTATAGTATATGACATTGAATCGGCGATTTCCATATTAAGAAGGTAGTGTAACATTAGTGGTAAGCATTGGTGCAATATATACCTCAGCCTTCCAATCAACATTGACTGTAATGGTGCCAGGTAAATTATAAGTAGGATGACAGTTTTATTATTCCTTCTTTTTCCAAAACATTCTATACAATGGGGAGACTCAACAAGTACCAGAAGAACCTTGAAATTGTGCAAGAGTCAAAGAGCACAATTAAGTAAATTTCTTGTGCGTTCCAAGAGAACTGTCAGTTTCTAATAATCATGTAAGAAGAATCATGCGAGAGTAGTTTGTTTATTTAAGTCATCCTCTGAGAAAGAACTCACTGGATGAAAAGCAGAAAAAATATAAGTCCCATTAGCAAATTTTCGATGAATAAATAACACTTAACTAAAAATGGAAATTTATAAAGGCGGAATCTTAAATTTTTGAAATGTCCACTTGTTGTTTCTAGGTGGCGGGCACCATATAAGGGCAAACCCTTTACTTTCCGCATGAATATCCCATCTCTACATTTATACTTTCTTCTCTCCTCCTCAAAAAACAAAACCGTTCACTGCCTTAAAAAACTCGTTCTTGCCTTTACATGTCCATTCAACTGTCGAAACAGCTACGTAAGTGCCTACATTCTTGCTGAGCTCGTCAGCGAAATGATTAACAGCACATTATGTTGTATAAAGAAAGTGTTCGTTTGTACAAAGAGATGGTTCTGTATAGTATCTAGGAACGCATGTATATATAAGGCCAACTGTACCAAATGCTGGTTCTAACAATGAGGCTTTTTTGTGAATGTGCGGCAGCTTATATGTGTACTGAATACCCTTCCTTCGAGTGTATCGAGAATAGAGCATCGAATGAAGGAGATGCTGTTCAGTGTAAAGATTAATAGAAAAAAACCAGGAAAGAGAAGAAAGGGAACAAAGAAAGGACGCGTGTTCGTTTTGTATGTCACCCCAAGATATGGCAAATACTTTTTCTTCTGACCCCCAATATCAATTGCATTCTGAGTCTCCCTCCCCTAAACAATCCTCTTAGAGCAAGTCCAGCAGACTCGCTAAATCACCGATTTCGCTAAATTTAACAGAAAATTATAGCTAGTTGACACTCCAGCGGACTCGCCAAAATAACTAGTGAAATTAAAGGATAGCTATTGTCGGACACATTGTCTGTCAAAGTTGACAGACTTTGATAGACTCGCTAAAAAATTTTCTTGTGATCTTTCTGTTCTTTCCGTCAATCTTTTTTTCCTGTGTAAAATGAGCAACAACAACAACAACACCCCTCGCGAGTCCCTTCCCTCATCTTCGGAAGCCTCCTCCTCCTCCTCCTTACCAACCACCACTATTAACTCTACTTCCCGTCCCTCTACCACCCGTGGTCGTAACTGGACGGAAGACGAGGACGAAGATTTGTGCGCCTCGTGGCTCAACGTCTCGGTCGATCCTATCGACGGGAGCGACCAGACTGCCTCGCGTCTATGGGATCGAATCCACTCTGAATTCGGGTCTCGCCGCCAGGATGCCAACAACGCTGTCGAGCGCAACGCTGGCGCGTTGATGAACCGTTGGGGTGTCATTCACCCCAAAGTTTCAAAGTTCTGTGCTTGCTTGGCTCAAATCGAAAGAGTAAATGCCAGTGGCACAACCCCAGATGACTAGGTAAATTTATAGTACTCTTGAAGTGTTTCTGTTTTTATTGTACGTAATGCTAAATAAAGAAAACATCTCCTTACTATCAATATAATCTTATTTTACCTGAAGATTGCAGCAGCCAAGAGCCTGTACCGGCAGAAGCACGGCAGCAGTGGCTTCAAACTGGAACACTGCTGGAAGGTTCTCCGGTATGCAGAAAAGTGGCGCAGCCAGACCGAAAGAAGTATAAGAAGAAGAAGATGACCTGCTGCCGCC
>NW_026516974.1:0-9006 GCF_025766255.1 Zychaea mexicana | reverse complement strand
AATACTGCAGTAAAAAAGATAGTTTATTATTATACATTGAACAGCGATCTCAAATGAATACGAGAAACAGAATGTAAACATTCTTATACAATGGGGGTTAATCCTTAACTGTAAAACCTTACAAGGTTTTATTAATTAAGGGTATAACATTGTTTAAACATATATATAAAAAAATAAAAAATTAGATTATAATTTTTTTTATTTTTTTAAACGTTTAAGATAATTCTTTAAACATTTTTTAATTCGTATAATATGTTTATGTTTTGTATAAAGCAGGCTGTTCAGTACTTTATTAATTTTTTTATTTTTTAATTTGTTTTATAAATTTAGTTATTAAGTTTTTATTTAAATAATGGATAATGATCAATATAATTAGGGGTGGTCAGAGAAAATCTTTGATTTTTGATGACGTTAGTAGCTGGTCATTATGACAGTAGTCATAACCCTAGAATGATGGTAGTCATTCTAAATACTTGCCTACAAGTATCTCATAAACAGTGTTCTTGTAGAGAATTTTGGAACAAAATTTGATACATTCTTTTATACTAAAGGAACTTTAGGTCCTTTGTTTTGTAGAGAAATTTTTTTAAAAATTTTGATACTTTTTTTAACATAATTATTAAAATTGAATTTTAATTTAATATAAAAAATAAGATGCAAAAAGAAAATGAAAAATATTATGCTGTTGTTTTATCTATTGATTTAAAAAAAAAGAGATTGTTTGGGAAAAGATATAGAATATATAAGAAGAAATATGTTAAAATGGTCAAAAAAGTTAAAAATTAAAGATATATTATATAATAGACCATATTATGATGAAACTATAAAAACAAAAAGACCTCATATTAATATGACATTAAAAAGTAATAAAAAAGAAGAAGAATTATTAAAAGAAGAATTATCAGGGTGGGTATTAAGAAAAGGTTATGTTATATAAAAGAAGTTAAAGATTTAGTTAAATGGAGTAATTATTATGGAGAAAATAAATATGATGAAATAGTTAGACAGTTTTTAGAAATAGACTGAATGTATAAATTGATTTCTAGAAGCAGGCTGTTCAATACTTTATTAATTTCTTTATTTTTAATTTGTTTTATATATTTAGTTATTAAGTTTTATTTTTAAATAATAGATAATGATCAATATAAGTATTGGGGTTGTACGTCTTGCCATTTGTAGCCCAATTAAAGTATTTCGGTATGCTTGCAGAGTCTTTTCCATTTTCTGCTTGGCAATGCTGGCTAATTCAATTAAGGGGATCAAGTAGAGCACAAAGTCGTCCGAGCACGTTGGATATGATATAGGTCCGATTCATCGAACCCTCGAGACGTAACCCTTTGGAACATCCATGTCCAGCATAGTGATTCGGTTGCCTGTTTCAGTTTATTGTAATATTGGTTTTTCCATATGACTCGCCCTCAACTTGTTTATCATTTTGCGTGCGAGGCAATTTCATGCGAGGTGAAGAATACATAACACCACTAGCATAGAATTATCCCGTATACAAAATAAAAAACAAGTATCAAGCGAGGACAATAGGAGCAAAATCAATGAGAAATGGTCCACAGGTTAGTATCACTACATGTCTGAATGTATGTTGCTGAACCTCTTACCATGAATGGCATATCCAACGATTTCAACCTTGCGAATCAGCTTGGGTGCTTCTTAGACAATCTCCCAAAGTTGGTCTTACATGACAACGGGCATTTTCACCATACCATCTTTCCATTCCTTCGTCTGATCTGCTTCGCTTACAACTTCCATGCACCCCAGTTCCTTTCCACCACTGATATAAATGGCATCCATTTTTCTTCCCATCGCCTTTCGTTGAACTTCTTCAACTGCAGAAAGTTTGCGCTTGCTATTGGATGCTGTTGCGTTTGCTTTGCTGGACTTTTCTTTGCTGTATGATATATAAAAACACAATCATTGAAATAATGCATTAGTTCATATGTTATTAAAGTGATGGTGTGCATAATTGCTATCGCATACCTGTAAGCAGTGATCGGCGAGCCAATGAAGACAGTGTTGATGAAGCCCCACATCTGGTACTGTTTGTCAGACTCAAGATATCCTTCCTTGACATCAGCATGCTTCATGCAAAGGAGCGAAACAGACATCAAAGTCATCGTCAACCATACGAGAAGAGGATCATCGATAGGATCGTGGACAATCTTCTGTGCATATTTATAAACGTCCTTGGGCGTTTTCTACAAATAGCGATATAATACCAAAAGGGTTAAGAACATACCACAATCATCATAATCCGTGTTTGTTTTAACTTACTACTGTTTGAAGAAGTTCGGTCAACTTATCAGCGATGCATTCGGTCACAGGCAACAACAGCGGGTTGCCATGATCTTCTTCTAATTCGCCCAATTCGTCTGTGGTGAAAACGCTTTCCCAATGATCGTCTTCAATATCAAGGATTAATGATTGACTTGGGCTGGTGTAAAAATGAGTAATTTAATTTGAGCATCCATGGTTAAGCATAACATATCAAGGAAAAGTTTTTTTTTTTTTACTTACGGGTGGTAGTTGCATTTTCGTGCGAATTCCATTATTTTTTCTTCAACTGCTTTGGGCTTCTCCTTCTTTTTTGCAGCTTCTTTTTCTGTTGCTTTGAGTGTCCAGAACTTTTCCAGATCCAGTTTTGCGAACATCTTGTCAATTTGTTGTTTTTCTTCTTTGGTCAACAATTTGCTCGAAGCTGTTGATGTTGATTTTGCCTTGGCTTTGGGACTTATTGATGGTGTTGCAGGTTTTGTTGTTGTGACAGCAGTGGCTGGGCCATTTCCTTGCGTTACTTCCATTTTGTCTTCTAGTTTCTTTTTGATATTTTCAAAGGATGGCTCAGCTCGAATCTGATAAATATATGATTGAATGTCAATTGTATCAGTAACACGTACGTATATAATTATATAGCATTTCATTTTTAATTGTAATAACGCGTACAAGAGTAATTTCAGCATCGCACGTGGCTCTTTCCAGCTCGTATATCCAAAATGATTTGAGATCATCGATTGCGTTTTCTTTTGTTGCATCGCAACTGCTGACAATATCATCGGCGAGGTGATCGATGATTTGTTGGTAAGAGATTTTTTTTGTTGTTTTTGAGAGTTCGGAGATTGCTATTTTGGATATTAAAAGAGTGTCAATGCTATTTGTGAATAAATCAGAACTAGATACACACCTTTTTCAACCAAGCTGTGTTCTGTCATATTGGGTTCGACCCTGTCGTTGTCGATGAAGTTGCAATGGAAATACCAACAAAATAAACGTTAACAATAGTTTTTAGATGTATTTATGAGAGGTTCATGCTAGTTATATTGAAACTCCTCGGTATACCTACTTTTTGCTTTGATAATAAAACTTCAAAAACCACAGGAAGTAACAAGACACAATATTTTGCGCGAAGGGAAGAAGGAAAGAAAAGGGGAAAAAAATTTATTGCTATCAGTGGCTAAATGAGTGAAAATTTTTCTTAGCTATTCCATTCTTGGGAGGTCGATCCACAGTTTTCCTTTTGCCCTTTTCGAAGAAACGCCATTTTATTGTTGGATTTAACCCAAAAGTTCACAAAAATGTGTAAGTAAATAATAGTACCATGACACCATTATAATTAATTTAATAGATTGATGTTACGATTGATATGATATTCATAAAAGTAGCATCCTTTAATCTTAACTCCATATGAAATAGTTATTGAGCTTCTTTTTACAATCTTTCTATTTAATACTAAACCCTTTAATCTGGCATACTCTAAATCACATTCCTCTATTTTCTTAATTTCTTCATTAATAGGATTTAACATTAAACTATAAAGATCATTAAGATCATCTTTCATATCAGATTCAACTAAATTAACTTTACTAGCTAGATCAAAATCAGAAATCATTGCAGCTAAATGTTGTACACCATTACATGTTGCATCTAAATAAATTGGTAAACTAGAAATAAAGTTTAATAGATCCTTATTATAACCTTGTAACTCAAAACAAAAAGCTAAAAATAACATAGGTTCATTAGCTTTTCTCCATAATCCTGAATTTAAATTTAAGATTTTTGAAAAATGTTGATCAACCCATTCTAATCTTTTGGTAATAGATAATTTATTTAATTCAAAAGCATTTGCTCTATAAACCTTTAATGAATTTAATCCATTTTCAGATAATACATTACCTTTTTTGAATAACAATAATGATCTTGCTAATTCACCACCTTGGAAATTTAATTCACCCCCTTGGCAATAAACTCTTCCTCTCTAGTCTAAAAAGAAAGTAAAATAAAATTGTTCAACATCTCTATAAAGTTTAGCAATAGTTAAAATTGAATTATTATATAAGAATTTACTATTATAAGATGTAATTTCAAATTCTTTTTCTTTTTTATTCTTTTTAATAATCTCACTCATTTCATCTGTCTCCTTATGTAATGTTCTAATAAATAAATCATCATTAAGTGGCAGATTCATTAAAAGATCTAATACTTTAAGATTAATATTGAAACCAATAGATGACATATAATTAACCATTTTAATTGTCATTTTATTTATAAATTTAATATTTGACTCAGTAAATCTTTTACTTCTAATTAAAGGATTAAAATTCTTAATATTATTAGTAATATATCCACCATATGTCTTAAATTCTTTGTTATCATTTAATTCCCAATAAATAGGTGGATATACTATAGGTAATTCATGACCATCAATCATACCTAAATATTTAATATAGTTTTTCAATTGGTAACTAGGAATAATTTCTCTATGAGTTTTTTTACTTTTAACATCATATCGTTCTAAGATATTAAAAAGATCACTTTTCATATCTAAATAACTAATAACAGTACCACCAATATTAATAAAATTCTCTTCATTCATTGTAAAATTTTTTAAATATAAATTAAAAGTTACAATATCCTTAGATTTATCATCAACTTCTTTAATATATTTTTGATATAAACATTCTTTATATAAAGTTTTTCCTAATCTATGAAATAAAGTAGTAACTGATTGTACTTTATTATCTTCATATTTCATAATAAAGGGGATTAACAAACTTAAAATCAAGAACAGCATCAAGGATTTATCTATTTCTTTAAACATAAAAAGATATTTTTTGTTTCTAATATATTTTTCATTTTCAAAATACATTTTTAAATCGTCTTCTAAGAACTTATAGTTATTTAAAAGTATTCTAAACCTAGGATTTGTATTTAAGAAATCCTTAGACTTACTCATTTTTTCTAGTTTTTTCAACCATAAAGAATGTAATTTTTCTTCTAAATTTAATTGTTTTTCTTTAAGAGATAAAATATCGTTTGATAAAATTTCTTTAATAGTAATATAACCACTAGAATTTTTATTTGTAAGAGAAAAATCTTTTAAATCATTAAAAGTTGAATTTAAAATATTATTTTCTGAAGGGTTTTTATTTATACATACAACTGAAGGTAATAAAGCTAAAAGTAAATTATCCGGAGTATTAATCTAGATATTACTAGTAATTAAACCATCAGGTGTTTTAATCCTGATGTAACTTGAAATAAGCTCTGTAAAAGAGTTTAAATCGCAGGTATTCGAAGGGAAAATAGGGCAATCGCTAAAAATATAGAATAAGTTTGTAAACATCATATTTTTAAAGTAAGTAAGTAATTAGATAGTATCTAATTTTTAGTAATGATTTATTTAGTTTCAACATTAATTATCTCTACTTACAGTACCGCCACGAGAAGACATAAATCAAGGTACCGGGGGAGAATTTTATAAAATAATAATAAATATTGATATCATAGGAGATTATTTATTATTATTATAAAATAATAATAATAATCTTTTATATAAATCATTAACCCAGAATGATTCGTTTAAATAATAGCAAATAACTAAAATTCCAATATGACATAATAACATAATTATTAATAATACAAAATTATTCCAATCTTTTAATGAAATAATAAGGCAAACTAATTTATGTAATAAAGGTCTATTCTTAATAAATTCTCATTCTTCAATTTTAATTCGTTTACTTAACATACCTATAATTAAAAAGAAACAACCAAGAATTCCAATAAATGTAAATAGACAAACACATAGAATTAAAATAGGACTGGGATTTCCATCACTACCTCTAAAATATTCATTTAATAAATTAAATACATCTTGTGGATTTTCAATGAATTTTGAAATTAATTCTACAAAATTATTACTATTTTCATTTGGAGAATTAATTTTGATGTTTCCATCTAGTGGAGGACTACTAAATCTTTTAATAGAGTGATAATACATTCTTTCATACATTTCTCTCATTTTTTTTCTTTCTTCATAGTTACGATTCATCATTTCACCTAATCCATAAGTAGTAAAACCACCAATAGTACCAACAACACTTAAGAACAATCCATTTCTAGGATTTGTTTTTGCAATTTTAACTGCAGCAGTTATTGTTGTTCCAGAAATAGTTCCTGCAGCAACTCCAGGAGAAGTAATTGGTTTATCATTATTAGAATTACTATTTGATGGATGATTATTTGACCCTACACCTCCATCTCCAAAATTAACATTAAAAGTATTTTTTGATGAAGGATTTGTATTAGATGAATTAGGGGCAGAACTTATATAAATTAATAAACCTAGTAATACTAAACCTAAAGAGCCTGTAAAAATGTTAGAAAGATTATTATTTAAGAAGTGAATAAATTCTATAAAATAAAGATGAATAGAATCAACTAGAATATTAGGAATTAAAAATACAGATGCAAATCTAAAATGATTTTTATCTGTAGAATAGTAATACTTATGTTTAATAAACTTAATAATGGATAGAATATTATTCTGTAATAAAGAATAATAAGTTTGTAATAATCTATTACATCCATAAATAATTATTTTAAACTAATAAGTAGAAATAATACAAACTAAGTTTAAAGTTAATCGCAGGATACGAAGGGGGAATAGGGCGATCGCTAAAATTTTAAAAGACATTTTTGTAAACATTTTTTTTAATAAATTAATAAAATTAGATAGCATCAATTAAATAATACTATTTTTTTAAAAAATAAAGACATTTAGTTTCTCATTAAATAATGATACTTATAGAATCCACCTCGAAAAGGTATGTCTGAATAAGATCCTATCTAGAAGGAAAGAAGTATGTTTGTTTTCTTTCCTTCTAAAGGAGGATATATAAATAACAGTTTCGTGTTAAACCCATTACCCTTCTAAAGGAGGATATGTAAATAACTGTTTCATATTAAACCCATTACCCCCCTCAACCTTGCGAATCAGCTCGGGTGCTTCTTGGACAATCTCCCAAAGTTGGTCTTACATGACAACGGGCATTTTCACCATACCATCTTTCCATTCCTTCGTCTGATCTGCTTCGCTTACAACTTCTATGCACCCCAGTTCCTTTCCACCACTGATATAAATGGCATCCATTTTTCTTCCCATCGCCTTTCGTTGAACTTCTTCAACTGCAGAAAGTTTGCGCTTGCTATTGGATGCTGTTGCGTTTGCTTTGCTGGACTTTTCTTTGCTGTATGATACATAAAAACACAATCATTGAAATAATGCGTTAGTTCATATGTTATTAAAGTGATGGTGTGCATAATTGCTATCGCATACCTGTAAGCAGTGATCGGCGAGCCAATGAAGACAGTGTTGATGAAGCCCCACATCTGGTACTGTTTGTTGGACTCAAGATATCCTTCCTTGACATCAGCATGCTTCATGCAAAGGAGCGAAACAGACATCAAAGTCATCGTCAACCATGCGAGAAGAGGATCATCGATAGGATCGTGGTCAATCTTCTGTGCATATTTATAAACGTCCTTGGGCGTTTTCTACAAATAGCGATATAATACCAAAAGGGTTAAGAACATACCACAATCATCATAATCCGTGTTTGTTTTAACTTACTACTGTTTGAAGAAGTTCGGTCAACTTATCAGCGATGCATTCGGTCACAGGCAACAACAGCGGGTTGCCATGATCTTCTTCTAATTCGCCCAATTCGTCTGTAATGAAAACGCTTTCCCAATGATCGTCTTCAAGATCAAGGATTAATGATTGACTTGGGCTGGTATAAAAATGAGTAATTTAATTTGAGCATCTATGGTTAAGCATAACATATCAAGGAAAAGTTTTTTTTTTTACTTACTGGTAGTAGTTGCATTTTCGTGCGAATTCCATTATTTTTTCTTCAACCACTTTGGGCTTCTCCTTCTTTTTTGCGGCTTCTTTTTCTGTTGCTTTGAGTGTCCAGAACTTTTCCGGATCCAGTTTTGCGAACATCTTGTCAATTTGTTGTTTTTCTTCTTTAGTCAACAATTTGCTCGAAGCTGTTGATGTTGATTTTGCCTTGGCTTTGGGACTTATTGATGGTGTTGCATCCGTTTAACAAAAGAGCAAATTATGGAATGGTTTATAAAACATGAACGTATTGGTTATCGAATTGAAAAGGCAATTGCATGTGATGAAATTGCACCAGAAACCAATGAGAAACATGTACACATATGGATACAAGAGCGGTTCGACACAAAAACAGCACGTAAATTCTTTACTATTGATGGTGTTACTCCAAATATTAAACCAGGTGGTAATCCACAAAAGTCTATTAGCTATTGTATGAAAGGAAAAGATTATATTTGTTATAATATGGATCCAAATTATGAAACTAAAACTAGAAAAATGCACCAACAGTTACTTGGATATCAATTAATTACTAAGCAGCTTAATATGTGGAAGGCTACCGAAATGTATCCAGAATTGCTATAGAAATATGATACTGTAAAATCAAATTTAAATTCTTACTTTCATGATGCAGATATGGAAAATAACCCTGGAAATAAATTACATAAGTGGTCTATGTTTGGTAGTGAAACAATGTTTGGTGGTAAAAATCAGATACCACAATACTGGATTGTAGGTCCATCAAATGTAGGTAAGACATATAACATTGATGTATTAGAACAAGGTGGCCATCGAGCATATCTAATGAATAA
>NW_026516973.1:0-9114 GCF_025766255.1 Zychaea mexicana | reverse complement strand
TTTTTTTTGTATTGTCTGCAAGTTTGTGTGCCTCAATGTACGTACATTTTTTTTATTTCTAGTAGACTATTTCAAATTCTAAGCTCTCGTTTTTCATCTATGTCGAAGTAATACTGTAGCAAAGCGGGTTACTGAAGGGATGTCTCAAGAAGTGTACTTAACCTTGAGCAAATTATTGCCGCACTTCGAAAGATGGGTGCCGTCAAGTCGATGGCAGGGAATGCCGGTACACTGATGACAGAGAGCTACCATCATTAAGTTAGACAGATAGCAAGGGTGCTTTCATCGATGCCACCTACCCACTTGCTATAGGAGTCACCATGATAACAGTAATATGTATGTTGTATCTGCTCATTGTCATCAAAAGAGGTGGATAATGTATATGAGATGCATGTATAACTAATAGACTTAACATTCTCTTGTTTTTAGCCTACAAGTTATCATTGAGCTAACACTTCACTGACAGTAGACTTGCCCTTTGTGGAAATAATGTAAAATCTTTAAAGAATATTTGTGCAGTATCATTGGATACGTTAGATAGAGCCATGCCACCCTACCATCCCCTCTTTTGAGGTGAAAATTATTATTAAAAGTTGTTTGTTAGACGGTTCGTTTCTGAGCAAAAGGAGCTCACACTTTGCCGTATACATGTTCCCGCGCGAAAAGAAATCATAACGACTAGCTAGTATTAATAAGTATTGAAATGCTTACACTAGATTATGAATACTGAACTAAATGTAATGTTGATATGTTTTGATTTTAATTGCTTTATTCCCAGTTATGATATCAACAACAAAATTGCTGCGTACTGCGAAGAAATACAAGTGGATCACGCTTACTTACAGCAGGAAAATATGGAGACATATACTTCGAATGTGATTAAGCGTTACATGCATGTCTTTAAGTACCATCACTTCTCCCTATGTACACATCATGAACTTACCAAGACATACCGCAGCCATACTATTTCATAGTCTTAAACTCCCACTAAAGTCCTTCCAGCAATGCAAGTGTAGAGTAGTTCAAGTGGTCCTAGCAATTTGTCAGTGGAGGATAGTAGAAAAGGTATTTTTTTGAACAAGAAGAAGGAGAAGAAGGCTTTAATCATGTTGTCGCTGCTGTTGTGGCGCCTTCACAAACTTGAGCTCACCCGAATTCAGCCGACGCTCGATTTCATCTCGTTCATGCTGCAGTAAACGGCTGGGGTTGACGCGTTCGGTTCCTTCAGGCCAGCCTGACATGACAATATCGCGATACATTGCTTTGTCTTGCCATGCCATTTTTCTTCCTTCTGGGAGAGCAACTTGGTAGTTCTCAAATATTGCTTGTCCTAAGGTAAAACGTATTAAAAAGGTATTCGTACGTCGAGATCCACAAAGTCAGGTCGTTGACACTCCTAATCTATAATAAAAACGTACGGTATTTCTGGGCAATGATATTCCTCAATTTCTGCACTCCATCATGTTGTGCCGTTCGGGGCTTTTGGGACGTCATGGATGGCACTTGATTCGGCCCCGAGGAAATAGATGTCACAGGAGCAGCAGTGCTATCGGATGCGGATGCGGATGCGGAGGAAGAGGAAGAAGAGGAGGGTTGTTGGGTGGAAGTATCATTCTTGGACGCAGCTTCAGTGATAGATGAGCATACATGTAGTTGGTACATAAAAATTGAAGTAGAGCAAAATAAGCTTACCAAGCTGTTTGTTGTATTGAAGCATTTGATCTTTGAAATGGTGACTGAAATTTTTCCCATTCAAATCAATTGCTTCTGCTTGCATCAAGCTCCAGAAGTGCATCCCGCCATCTAAGTTTTGTTCATCAGAAATTGATAAGATAAATATCGCGTTCATTTATAATAGAATCCCAGAATGTTACCAGAGCCATATCCATCCTGATCGGGTTGAATAGCGTTGTTAATGTTGCATGGTGCGACAAAACAGATTCCTTCCACACCACATTCTTCTCTCAACATTGTCAAGTTACGGGTAAGGTAACCTGACAGTTTAACAAAAGCGCTTCTTTTCTTTTGCAGCTCAGAAGCGGGTTGCTGCTTGTTATGCTCGTCAGCCATTTCCTGGTAGAAAGCTTTATCTTCCCAGCTAAGACTGTTCCACATCGAGGCCTTTTCGCTCATGATGCTGCCTATTTGGCTGCGATCATGCTTATACCGTTTGCGGTCTGGTGATAGTCAAATAGTACTTGTTAGCATGCATCGATCTACAAATAAGTAACTTAAAAAATGTTTACGACCTTGTTCGAGATACAACTTTTTTTGAAACATATTGTATGCAGTGACCTTTCCAGCGTTCTTTCGAAGAAAAGGCAACTTTGGTGCATCCAAGGACTTTACATCCTCTCCGTACTTCTCGGCAATCGCGGCACGGCGAGTCCTCCACTGCTCAGTGAGCTGCTTCTCCATTGCCGCAATCTCGGCTTTCATGGTCGCGTTTTCTCCAGCAAAACTAGAAGATGCTGCCTCGTCAGCCTGCTGCACGGTTCTGACATCGCGAAGAGCCTTCAAGCGAGCGATTTCGCTTTTAAGCGCACAAGAACGCTGCACATCACCTCCCGTATTGGTCACGAGGAATCCCACCACATTTTCCTCAGTCTCGAGGAAACGCTTTTCCACCTCGCTTCTGAGGCGCTGCTCCTTAGAAAAAATTGCAAGGGCGTACGTGTACAGAGGGATGAGGTTGGTGTCGTTGTTTGGGAGCATTGTCATTAAGATGCAGTGTAATAAAAACGAATAGTTAATTTTGCACCAGCCCTGGACTGAGGTCAAATCATTCAACAGCCGAAGTTTGCGGTTTTTGCGGTTTTTGCGGTTAGACCAAATAGTCTAAACCGCAAAGCTCTATCAGTGACTATAGCAGTCTTGGCGGAGGGGATTTCCAGCTGAATAGAGGACTTGTAAATTTTACAATGGAAGGAAATCTGCGAGCTTGTAAATTACAATAACTATTGTGAAAGTTCGGTATTGTAGTACTACAAGGATTTTACAAGTCCTCAATTACAAGTTTTGTTACAAGCATTGCTGCGAGTGCTCTAACCAAAGAACAAGATAATGAACGATACAAAATAAATAATAGTACAGACAACGGCACTAGACTACAGGGTCACTCACATGCAGGGCCTCTTCAGTTCAATTGCGGTAAGAAAGGTGTATATGGACGGTAGTAGACATAAAATACATGTTTCTAGTAGAGCGGGCTAGTACTGTATACTTGTGTAATGATAAAAGGCTCAATAGGACTTTGTAGTTTTGATGTTTATGAGAGTATCTCTAAATAATGGGGTGATGACGCTACAATTCCTCCCCTCCTTTTACACTAGTATTCCATTTGGTGACACGTTTCTGTGATTATCAACGACATTATATTGTGTTATGTATCATTGCTAAAATCAACAATAGGCCTGGTCAAAGGCCGCTGAAGCTTCAAATCTGGAAGGTCGTAAAAATATTTCTTTACTTAAAAAGTAAAGAGCGCGAGGCTGAAGGTCCTTTGGCCTTGGAGGTGAATGATCACAGCTGAAGCTACCTTTTTAAGTAATCAGTGTGATAATTGGCTAGAATGTTTTTATTGTACGACCTTCGGATTTGAAGCTTCAGCGGCCTTTGACCAGGCTTAATATTTTAATGAGACTATAAACAAATCAAAGCTGCTTTATTTCAATCGAGTTTTCTCTACTATATACTCATACAAAATTAATCTTTAGCAACTATCAAGACGTGCGCATGGAAAGAATGAAATGGGTCAAAATGATTTTACATGAAGGCTCGAGTAGATAGGATCTGTGAGTAAAAGGTCACTTCTAGATAAATGCACCAGGTAAGTTCTATACTGCCTTACATGATCCACCTTCATGACGTTGGAGTGTCCATGTAGCCACCGAAGTCTCTGAACTAGAAATCACCCGCACACATGATGCTTATGAAAAAATAAGACTTTTTTTTAGAGCAGCATAACCGTCTATGTATTATTGTTCACAAGCCTTTGTCGCTTTCTTCGCACCGTACGGTGGAGCCCCTCTGCTTCGCTTCATGTCAATTCCTATACAGAGCTTCGTCTCGGCGGCTCGCTGGAGGCAAGCCTAACTACCCCCCCCCCTTACCCCGGTAGCGGCGCGTTTGAGTTTGTATTGATGTGATGGGAATCAGTCAAAGCAGTAAGGGAATTGATATGGGCACGACAAGTTCTAATGATAAGTATGATATGTTACACAGAGCAGCATAGCTGACACACTTGTGGTAAATATAGCAGATGGGTGGTGTCGTGCCCATAAGAAGCACAGCGCGTATGTATTATGTAAGAAGTCAATTGGATGACATATCTAGGTGGGACGCTTCATGTCCGTAAGGAGGAAATTTTGAAAGACGTATTAGTAAAAACTTCCCTTGTTTTATTCTTTATAGCATTTTTGCCACTTCTTAGAAACCAAAGATTGAATAAATGTCGTGCTTATGAACGTGACGATTGACAATCTCTTTACCGGTTTATCACGATCGCGATTTGCAGGGGTCGGGGAGAATTTAGCAACCAGTACTGATACAACACCAGCCACCTAAAAAGCTACTTGGATGAAAGGGACTAGACGAACCAGGCGAAGAAGAAAGCTTTACAACCTTTAGTCTTTCGTACATTCAACATACTAGGTAGGATATTGGTGAATAGCTATATAATTCTGAGTGTAGACATCGTAACAGCGTGGACCGTTACGATGATATCCTACCTACGGTGCAGCTGTTAGAACTACCAGTGGTCAGGACGATGAATAATATAATAGCGACACTATATATAGAAATATGATTATAAATCAAGAAGAGCAGACATATAACCAGCTAGTTATTCCGATGTATATATTGACCCATAATAAAATTGATTCATAGAAAATAACCTTTATTTGGTATGTAGAGCATATCTTGCGGTCGGTGCAGTGGGTCTCAGCCCCGAGTCCCCAGCCAGTAGCAGACTTCGGTTGAATATGCAATTTCCAAATATAGATGAGAAATCGCGCTTGAATGCGGAAAGCTCTGAGCATTACTGCGCCGAAAAATAATTCAAACAATAAATAAGGCATAAAGAAGCCCCTTTTATAGTAGAACTAAATACAGCGTTTATAAAGAGATAACCATAAATATAATATCTATACTCATGCTAATATTTTGAAGCTATGTAAGATATGGCTGTTTGCATGGATCGATATCAACTGGGCTGAACTGGGCTGAAGCATGAATTACATTTATTGACAAAGCGATACTTCTTGAAGAGAAAACGGGAAGTCGAGTCTTATCTTTAAAGATGCACAGACGTGTAAACTGAGAAGGTTGAGCACAGTATATAAGATGGCTATTCTGTGGAATACTTTGTGTAATTTTCCGTCATTTTCTTTCTTGTATTGTTTCTTGAAAAACTATCATGTTCCCAAATCACTCAACTGTGCCCGCCACTGCTTCATCTTCCTCTGTACCATTACGCGACGAGGCTCACTATGCCAACTTGAATTTGGAAATGCACAATGCGGTTATGCTTACGCACGTACAATCTCAGGATCTTAGGCCCTCAAACACGAAACAAGCCTACGACCCCAAGGTTTCCGAATACTGTGAATGGTGCAAAGAAAAAGGTTTCCACCCAATGATATGGGATCAAGTAATAGGTGAAAAATTACACGCATTCCTCGTGCAGAAAATAAGTTTATTCAGATTCTACATTAGTATTTGCCCTCATCAAAGATATGAGCTAGACGCTTATGTTAATATCATTCAAAACTATATTATAATAACACAGGTCCTCAGCAGAGCAAGTCGTGCCCTAGGAAACAAGCGATTAGCAGGCGAGGTCAAAAATGAAGAAGAAGCAATCCATCGTGTTGGCTATTCCACTGTCGAGCAATATGTCAACGCTATTATTAAACTGTACAAGGAACAAGTCGAATTAGGTACGAACACTGCCACCAACAATCCATGAACGAATGCAGTCAAGCAGCTTCTGAAAAAAGCAAGGAAAATGGAAGTTCGAAAGCGTCACAATAACTATGAGGACCGTGCCCGCAGGAACACTCTTGGATGGCTACTTGACCCTTGCGGAACTAGGAACGGTTGTCGACAACTGTTTTCGAAAGGACAAGAGTGAACACTATAGAAACGCATTGATGCTACTGATTTCCCACTTTGCCTTGATGCGTGGCAAAAACGTCCGAGATCTGGAGTTGGCTGATGTCCAGACCATCCCTTTACAACGAGAAGGACCGACACTGGATATCGAGTGCCCTGCCTTGGTTCTCCTTTTGGATCACGGTTAAAAAATCAGTTCAGCAACAGTCAGCATGGATCTGCTATTCATAATGCAAATGTTGAAGTATGTCCTTAGATGGCATCGGGCATGTATCTTTTCTACCATTGGCATGTCGAAGGCAAACGATTTCTATCATATGATTGAGCCTAGACTTGGTATGATATCAAGCTATGCAAGTCCAAGCCTAACGATTTGACCTCAGCGATCACCCCTGCTGCGCACTACAAGGCCATTGACAACACTTTTAAGCATGCCAGTATTCGTAGCAAAGCTAAGACATACGCTGGATGGGAATCGGGTGCGAAAATGGCAGATATTGGTGGTACTGCTGACTCGGATATCGGTTGGGCTAGTCGCTGGACAAGTGATTCCATGGAAGGATCATATCTGACAAACCTCCCTCGAAGATTGCTACGAACTATGGCTGATCTTCCCCTGGATGGTGGTCGCTTTTACCTCCCCCGTGACATTGTGAAGCCTTCGCCAGAATTGTCTCGAAAGGTTTTCCCGTGGATTGAGCAATGGCAAGAAAGGATAGAGCAGAACGAAGGCGACAGTACGATGGCGGCAGATGGGTTTTTGAAGATGTTGCGAGTCCTGCATAACACCTTTTTACAAGAATCAGTCTTAATGCAACAACGTCATCCAGGTCTTTCTATTTGGAACGCTTCCATTTTCAATGATACGCACTACTTAAAATTTAAAGCATAAGTGATTTATAAAGATGGTCGTAATTGCTCGTGTTGCATTAAAAGTATATTGATTTGTTTGCCTATCATATCTAGAGCTGTGACAAGTGCTGTCAGTGAGGCGCCGAGACCCCAAGAGCTGACCCTCCAGATGGCTATGCCCCACTTACATGATTCTGTTCATACCATGCATACTGATGTCTCAGTGAAGATTGCCGCACTTACTTTGGCTGTTGAGCAACAATCCCAAGCTACTCAACAGTACTTATGGGATTTGATATATGGGCAGATTCTTATAACCGTGCAACTCCACTCACACCAGCCGCCATATGCATCTACTGGTCCTTTCGCTTCTATTCCCACTGATGTTGATGCATCTACTGCAGTTATCACAGGCCCTTCTGCTCCAACACCATCTCCTCCTGCACAGCAACAACTGGATACACCGCCAAATTACTGCATGAGCTGTGGCATCTATACCATCCACAACTTGTGGCGTGAATAGCACGAAGGCTTAGGTTGTGCCACATCTTTTGAGAGCCTCGAGTTACGCTGGCACGGAATGGCCCAGGGATGATTCGAAGTTTGTCAACCATCGCAAAATCATCATCCAAGGCATCAAGCGATATGCACGGGAGAAAGCAATCGCTGAGGACGAGGCGAAGAGCAGAATAGAACAAGAGAGGGTTAATTCGAACAACAATTCGTTGGATTGGATTAGCAAACACGTTGACGAATGGATGAAAGCAAAAATATAACACCTCTTTTTCAATTGACATATTTTATCACCATATTACTGTATTGATATTGGAATTAGAGAGAATAAAAACGATAGTAAACGTTTTGTAAACCCAGCAAAGAGACATTACTACATGCGCTTTATAATGATTTGCTTCCAAATAGAGAACCTTAAAGGTTAAATGTACTTGTCACCGACATCATTGAACAGCTATTAAGACGGCGATATCAATTCATCCGACCAATGGATAAACTATGTAATAGAGGATGGATCAAGGACGTACCAGAACTTCTCCTGAAGTCGTTATGTTAATCGAGCATATCTTTGAAGCCGGCATTAGCTGATGTAATGGCTGAGGTACCTGTTGATAGGTTCATTGTCCTGTTCACGTAAGGTGAATCATCCGAATAAAAGGTTTAATTTAATAGTGTTTAGCCGTGATGCCGTAGTGTGCTATAATGTTTAACCGAATATCTTATTGCTGATGTCTTAAGCAGTGTATTAATGTGGTTCACCACAGGTCTGACCCGTCGTTGACCTATGGGTCAAGAAAGCACTGACCCTACCCGACCTGTTCAACTCGACGGGTCAAAACTCGGGTTGACGGGTCAAGACTGATTTCAATGTGGTGATGAAGGAAGTGTCGATCAGCCTGAACTTGAGCGCTGGAAGTGCAAAACTCCATATATATATAGCTCTCTAAGATGATGGCACGCAAATTCCTAGCAGTGCTAGCAACATCTATGTTTTGTGTGATTATTATTAAAGGTAAAAGGTTTTGTGCCATCACAAAAGAATTCGCTTGGGCTCACATGTATTAAAGAAAGCATAATGGTTAAAGTGTGGTTGACGATCGACTTCCCTATATGCCCGTAATCCTTTTCCTTTTCCCTTTTCTTTTCACTTCTTCCTTCTTCCTTCGTTTCTCTTTTCTCAATTCCTTTCCGTCTTTTGTCAAATCTCGTCTCTTACTGCCACCCTCTATTATCCGTTCTCATTGTACTATTGCTGCTTCTTTACTCCTTTTACATATATTGCTTATAGCTTACTCATCCTTTATTCTTGAATATAAAGTATAATCCCACAATAAAAAGAATATAAGTACATTTTATGCTATAGTTCTATAGCAGACATATTGACAACTACATCTTTAATATAATGAGGCTTTCCAACAAGAAGATTGACTACTTAAATACAAGTACCTCATAGATATCATATGTATACACGGGTCACAACGGGTCAACGGGTCGGGTCAAGGGTTAGACGGGTTGACCCATGGGTCAGAAAAGCATCAACCCGACCCATTGACCGTCCTCAACCCGCGGGTCGGTTTTGACCTGCGGGTCAGATTGCGACCCCTAACAGTAATACATGTGAGCCTAAGCGAATTC